>NW_023994534.1:92500-150000 GCF_015586225.1 Lucilia sericata | reverse complement strand
TGCGTTTTTTTCTATATAAATAATTTTTTGTTGCTGTGTTTTTAGAACACGTCGTTTTGTGGGTTAAAGGCGGTTTTAATTTTATGCAAATCTCATGTAAATGTCACAATATTCATACCTTTTTTAAGAATTTTTGTAAAAAAAAAAAATATATAAACAAAAGTGTGATTAAAATTTTTATGTAAATGTTAAGCTTAATTATGCTAAACTAAGCTAGTTAGTGTTAGTTTAAGTATAACAGAGTAGTTAACTGAAATTATTTTACTGTACGGAGTAAAAACGTAGCTAATCTAATATGTAATTCATAATATAAGCTGTTGTCTTATTATAAATTTTACTATTATTTAATATTTTACTAATTATAGTTTAAATAAATCTTATTTAAAAACAATTCCTTTGAACTTCTCTATAATAACTACAAATCTTATAGTGATTAAATTTGTTAATTATCCCTATTAAATCATTAGCCATACTATATAGTATACCTAACATACTAGGTTGCCCTCTTCTTCCAATACTTCTAGTAGTAGTTCTTAATCACATTATTTCTTAACATTTTGTTTTTGTATGTTTCTATCCTTACTCCTACCGGGTTAATTGATTTACCAACTTTTGTTTTATGCTAAATTAGAGGCTTTGTTGTGGGAGATTTGTTTATTTAATAATTCAATATTAATTGAATATTTTATGCAACATTTTGTAAGCAAAATCATTTAAATTTGATGTTGCTATTGCAGTCTATGAGTAGATATTTGTATATACATAAATAGATTTTACATTGTTATTAGTAATTTTGATCATTTTAGCAGATATGTGCGTGTGTATGCAACATTTTGTTGAATGTAGATAGATGAGGCGCAGCACAGTGGCATCGGTTTATAATTTTATTGAATTTGTATGTAGTCTATTCTATAGACAAGGCTATAAACAAGTCTAGTTTATAGTCTAGTCTAGAGTCTAGTGTATAGTCTAGTCTATAGTCTAGTCTATAGTCTAGTCTATAGTGTAGTCTATAGTCTAGTCTATAGTCTAGTCTATAGTGTAGTCTATAGTCTAGTCTATAGTCTAGTCTATAGTCTAGTCTATAGTCTAGTCTATAGTCCTAGTCTATATCTAGTCTAGTCTAGTCTATAGTCTAGTCTATAGTCTAGTCTATAGTCTAGTCTATAGTCCTAGTCTATAGTCTAGTCTATAGTCTAGTCTATAGTCTAGTCTATAGTCTAGTCTATAGTCTAGTCTATAGTCTAGTCTATAGTCTAGTCTATAGTCTAGTCTATAGTCTAGTCTATAGTCTAGTCTATAGTCTAGTCTATAGTCTAGTCTATAGTCTAGTCTATAGTCTAGTCTATAGTCTAGTCTATAGTCTAGTCTATAGTCTAGTCTATAGTCTAGTCTATAGTCTAGTCTATGGTCTAGTCTATGTTGTCTAGTCTAGTCTAGTCTATAGTCTAGTCTATAGTCTAGTCTATAGTCTAGTCTATAGTCTAGTCTATAGTCTAGTCTATAGTCTAGTCTATAGTCTAATCTATAGTCTAGTCTATAGTCTAGTCTATAGTCTAGTCTATAGTCTAATCTATAGTCTAGTCTATAGTCTAGTCTATAGTCTAGTCTATAGTCTAGTCTATAGTCTAGTCTATAGTCTAGTCTATAGTCTAGTCTAGAGTCTAGTCTATTGTCTAGTGTATAGTCTAGTCTATTATAGTTATAGTCTAGTCTATAGTCTAGTCTAGTCTAGTCTATAGTCTAGTCTATAGTCTAGTCTATAGTCTAGTCTATAGTCTAGTCTATAGTCTAGTCTATAGTCTAGTCTATAGTCTAGTCTATAGTCTAGTCTATAGTCTAGTCTATAGTCTAGTCTATAGTCTAGTCTATAGTCTAGTCTATAGTCTAGTCTATAGTCTAGTCTATAGTCTAGTCTATAGTCTAGTCTATATAGTCTAGTCTATAGTCCCTAGTCTATAGTCTAGTCTATAGTCTAGTCTATAGTTAGTCTATAGTCTAGTCTATAGCTAGTCTATAGTCTAGTCTATAGTCTAGTCTATAGTCTAGTTCTATAGTCTAGTCTATAGTCTAGTCTATAGTCTAGTCTATAGTCCTAGTCTATAGTCTAGTCTATGTCTAGTCTATAGTCTAGTCTATAGTCTAGTCTATAGTCTAGTCTATAGCTAGTCTATCGTCTAGTCTATAGTCTAGTCTATAGTCTAGTCTATAGTCTAGTCTATAGTCTAGTCTATAGTCTAGTCTCTAGTCTAGTCTATAGTCTAGTCTATAGTCTAGTCTATAGTCTAGTCTATAGTCTAGTCTATAGTCTAGTCTATAGTCAGTCTATAGTCTAGTCTATAGTCTAGTCTATAGTCTAGTCTATAGTTAGTCTCTAGTCTAGTCTATAGTCTAGTCTATAGTCTAGTCATAGTCTAGTCTATAGTCTAGTCTATAGTCTAGTCTATAGTCTAGTCTATAGTCTAGTCTATAGTCTAGTCTATAGTCTAGTCTATAGTCTAGTCTATAGTCTAGTCTATAGTCTAGTCTATAGTCTAGTCTATAGTCTAGTCCATATTATAGTCTATAGTCTAGTCTATAGTCTAGTTTATAGTCTAGTCTATAGTCTAGTTTATAGTCTAGTCTAGAGTCTAGTCTATTGTCTAGTGTATAGTCTAGTCTATATTATAGTCTATAGTCTAGTCTATAGTCTAGTCTATAGTCTAGTCTATAGTCTAGTCTATAGTCTAGTCTATAGTCTAGTCTATAGTCTAGTCTATAGTCTAGTCTATAGTCTAGTCTATAGTCTAGTCTATAGTCTAGTCTAGAGTCTAGTCTATTGTCTAGTGTATAGTCTAGTCTATATTATAGTCTATAGTCTAGTCTATAGTCTAGTCTATAGTCTAGTCTATAGTCTAGTCTATAGTCTAGTCTATAGTCTAGTCTATAGTCTAGTCTATAGTCTAGTCTATAGTGTAGTCTATAGTCTAGTCTATAGTCTAGTCTATAGTCTAGTCTATAGTCTAGTCTATAGTCTAGTCTATAGTCTAGTCTATAGTCTAGTCTATAGTCTAGTCTATAGTCTAGTCTATAGTCTAGTCTATAGTCTAGTCTATAGTCTAGTCTATAGTCTAGTCTATAGTCTAGTCTATAGTCTAGTCTATAGTCTAGTCTATAGTCTAGTCTATAGTCTAGTCTATAGTCTAGTCTATAGTCTAGTCTATAGTCTAGTCTATAGTCTAGTCTATAGTCTAGTCTAGTCTATAGTCTAGTCTATAGTCTAGTCTATAGTCTAGTCTATAGTCTAGTCTATAGTCTAGTCTATAGTCTAGTCTATAGTCTAGTCTATAGTCTAGTCTATAGTCTAGTCTATAGTCTAGTCTATAGTCTAGTCTATAGTCTAATCTATAGTCTAGTCTATAGTCTAGTCTATAGTCTAGTCTATAGTCTAGTCTATAGTCTAGTCTATAGTCTAGTCTATAGTCTAGTCTATAGTCTAGTCTATAGTCTAGTCTATAGTCTAGTCTATAGTCTAGTCTATAGTCTAGTCTAGAGTCTAGTCTATTGTCTAGTGTATAGTCTAGTCTATATTATAGTCTATAGTCTAGTCTATAGTCTAGTCTATAGTCTAGTCTATAGTCTAGTCTATAGTCTAGTCTATAGTCTAGTCTATAGTCTAGTCTATAGTCTAGTCTATAGTCTAGTCTATAGTCTAGTCTATAGTCTAGTCTATAGTCTAGTCTATAGTCTAGTCTATAGTCTAGTCTATAGTCTAGTCTATAGTCTAGTCTATAGTCTAGTCTATAGTCTAGTCTATAGTCTAGTCTATAGTCTAGTCTATAGTCTAGTCTATAGTCTAGTCTATAGTCTAGTCTATAGTCTAGTCTATAGTCTAGTCTATAGTCTAGTCTATAGTCTAGTCCATATTATAGTCTATAGTCTAGTCTATAGTCTAGTTTATAGTCTAGTCTATAGTCTAGTTTATAGTCTAGTGTATAGTCTAGTATATATTCTAGTCCATAGTCTAGTCTATAGTTTCTGATTCGATTAAGCTATGTCCGTTTGTACGTCCCTAAGTGTATCTATGAAAACCTTGTTTGAAATCGGTCCATTATTTCACCTAGTATCTCCCCGAATAAGGTTCTTGAGCTTGTTCTTATGTTAAATATATACAAAAATCGGCACAACTTTATATTGGAATAAATGTTACAGCCGAATTATTTGCACCTAGCAGCATATGCAAAAGCATTTATAAGTTCATACTGCTTCAGTTCGTATGGGGACAAGTTTCCCTGCTTTTGGATGAGTTCCTTCCAATAATATTTACTAATGATCTTTATGGAGTAATTTCTCCATTCTACGTCTAATTCGGTTAACTATTAGCTCTAGCGTTGGTACGAATTGAGAATATAAGGTCCCTTTAATATATCATTTTATCAGTAGTCCCCACTGTATTTCATTATAATTAGATTCCAATATAATAATTCCAAATCAAATTTGTTTAAATATATATTTTGTACATATGTGTGTTCTTATAAGTGTTTTTAGGTGTATCGATATGTATCTAAGAGGTTTATTTTGCATTAAGATGAATTCAATATGGCTAAAAGCATTTACTTCCTAGTGCTCATTCTCATCCTTTACTAATAGACTTTGTTTGATATACAAAATCGTTTAAAATTTAGCTTTTAGCTAATATACAACACAAAAGCATTTGTATACAATATTAAGGTAAAATAATAGATATAATCTGGTATAATTTGAGATAAGAGTAAAATATCTTTAGGAGAAGAAATCTGGCTGTTAAGACATGTTAGAGATGACAAATGTACATTACAAAAAATTTAAACAAAATGGTAAAATTATAATAAATCATAATATTATGTACTCTTTATCCTGAAATTTTACTCATTTTTCTCTTCTATTTAATAACTATTTCACAATCGATCCACCTCCCCCCCTTATTTTATTATCTATCTATCCTTCACTAATTTTCTACTATTTTAAAATCTACTCTATTATAAAACCCTAATCACTTGTGAAATTATACAAACAGCTAATCAGGCGTAACTTTTTCATAAATATGTATTTATATGCCAAAATACATTATGTCATATTTTAGCATAAGTATTTCTTGCAACCATACACCCCTTTCCCCGGGCTCCAAAACCGAAAAAAAATTTTCCTTGATATCCATAATTAGAAGCATGTTTCAATTTCTGTGCATTTTTGCACACATAATTTATAAAAAAATATAATGATAATGGCAAACAAAATACATAATTTCCCATAGACAGATATATTTACATACATACAAACATACGTAAATACATATGTGCATACATATGTATGTATGTAACTCTACTTTAAAATAAATGAATATTTAGTTGATGGGATAGACAGATAGACAGGCAGTTATGTTATGTTTCATATGTATAGAAATCTTTCATTTAAATGCAATTAAATGCCTTGATCGCATTAAAACCATCGTCAGCATCATCCATAATCAGTATCATCGACGTCATTGGCTTCAGTAACATCCTCGTCAATGTTCTTATCAACGCCATTGTTTTCATATTACGTTTAATTTTGTGTGCAATACTGATAGATGGAAAGACAGACTACTGCTGATTCCATTCAACAGCTTCAAAAACTCAACACAATTTACCTTACAAATGAATATATCCTTTTTTTGGGAGGCAGGTTCAGCGTTATTGTTTTCGTAAAAGGCTTTTGACTTTGCCGTTTATTGATGGCGGTGTGAAACATTGACTTGAATTGGGAAGGCACTTAAAAGTTGGAAATTGCTAAAATCAGAATAGACTATAGACTAGACTAAAGTCCAGACTATAGACTAGGCTTTAAACTAGACTATAGACTAGACAATAGACTAGACTATAGACTAGACTATAGACTAGACTATAGACTAGACTATATACTAGACTATAGACTAGACTATAGACTAGACTATAGAATAGACTATAGACTAGACTATAGACTAGACTATAGACTAGACTATAGACTAGACTATGGACTAGACTATAGACTAGACTATAGACTAGACTATAGACTAGACTATAGACTAGACTATAGACTAGACTATAGACTAGACTATAGACTAGACTATAGACTAGACTATAGACTAGACTATAGACTAGACTATAGACTAGACTATAGACTAGACTATAGACTAGACTATAGACTAGACTAGACTATAGACTAGACTAGACTATAGACTAGACTATAGACTAGACTATAGACTAGACTATAGACTAGACTATAGACTAGACTATAGACTAGACTATAGACTAGACTATAGACTAGACTATAGACTAGACTATAGACTAGACTATAGACTAGACTATAGACTAGACTATAGACTAGACTATAGACTAGACTATAGACTAGACTATAGACTAGACTATAGACTAGACTATAGACTAGACTATAGACTAGACTAGACTATAGACTAGACTATAGACTAGACTATAGACTAGACTATAGACTAGACTATAGACTAGACTATAGACTAGACTATAGACTAGACTATAGACTAGACTATAGACTAGACTATAGACTAGACTATAGACTAGACTATAGACTAGACTATAGACTAGACTATAGACTAGACTATAGACTAGACTATAGACTAGACTATAGACTAGACTATAGACTAGACTATAGACTAGACTATAGACTAGACTATAGACTAGACTATAGACTAGACTATAGACTAGACTATAGACTAGACTATAGACTAGACTATAGACTAGACTATAGACTAGACTATAGACTAGACTATAGACTAGACTATAGACTAGACTATAGACTAGACTATAGACTAGACTATAGACTAGACTATAGACTAGACTATAGACTAGACTATAGACTAGACTATAGACTAGACTATACACTAGACTTAAGACTATACTAGACTATAGACTAGACTATACACTAGACTTAAGACTATACTAGACTATAGACTAGACTATACAATAAACTTTACCCTAAATCATAGACTAGACTTTAGACTACAGACTGGAATGTAAGCAATAACAAAGACTAGATTTTATACTGGTTTATCGACAACTATTTGGCTAACTTATCAAAAGTTTATAAGTTAGAAAAGGTACCAAAAATTAAGTGGGATATCCGTTAAAATGAAGAGATATTTTTTGCAATGTTTATCAATATTTTTTAGTTAATTTTCAATTAACCCTCTCTTCTTATAGATTGTGAATATCCCACTAAAGACCTCTGTTCTTAACATATGTATGTGTGTATTCTAAAACAATAATTAGTGGTTTTTAATAAGCTTTTTGCTGCAATCTATGTGTAAAAGGATATTTCTGGATGTAGACAGGCCAGTGCTAATTAATACGTGTAAAGATATAACATTATGATGATCATAACGATATACAAGAACCCTACATTTAAATTTATAATTCGCAGCTTAATATTTGATAATGTGATGATGTTTTTTTGCTACAAAACATACAGCTGTTGATAATGTACAATACACGTACATACATATGTATTTTTTGCTAATGTTCTGTTCTGTTTCAGATAATGCTGCCAAGTTTAATTACATTATCGTTGAGCGATTAAATATGAAATTTATTGTGCAATTTGAAATCGTGCTAAAATATCTTTAAATTAAGCAAATAACCCCAACAACAGTAAACCAATGTTAAATACAACATACATTTAAATGTACATACACATACATATATATGTATGTCTGTGATATGTGTTCAGACATTTTGGTGGCACAAACATACACATGACACCACTTGCTAATACACAGCTAAAACTTGATATGCAAATTAAAATTCCGCCAACATTATTATCATCATCATTTACATTTACATGGTCATTATTATTAAAGCCTTTGTTTGCATGTATGCATGTGTGTGTGTGACTGTATCATTGTAATTTACAATTAATTAGAAAATGATTTCCATCATCATTATCGTCGAAGTCGCTGTTAGACGTTCAAGTACAAGCGCAACATACCAACCAAACAAACGACCAAGATTTCGCCTTTTCCAAATTAATGTTGCCAGCCCGTGTATTGCTTTTGATTTCCTTCCGTTGTTTCTCTTGAATACAAGGAAATATGCAAATTACTACTTGTGTTCATTGAAAATAAATACTTAAAGATTTTTTTTTAATGTAGTTTCTAGTAAGTACTTATTTCATTACAAACATTTTACTTTTTTGTTTTGATGTATAGCAGCCGTTTGATTTTATTTTAGGTATTTCATTTTTTATTTGTCTGAAATAAGGGAAAATATTATTTTGTAGTAAATAAAAGATTTTTAAGTGTAGTTTTCTATATAGAGATTTTGAAATACGTGATTCATAATAATTTTAAGGCTTTAAAAGTAGTTTAAATATTAGGGGTATTCATAGATTATTGTCCAGTCTTTTGACTGGTCTACCGTCTAGTTTATTGAGTCCTTTATTGTCTTGTCTATAGCTTAGTCCATTGACAAGTCTATAAACTGTACTATGGATTAGTCTATTAAATATTCTATGAACTATTCTATTAATTATTTACTAAGCTGGACTATGCACTATTCTATTAATTAGTCCATAATCTAGAAATATAATAGGATCAATACATAAATTGTCGGTTCTGGTGTCTTCTGTGAAGTAGCTGTGTTAAGTACATCTCACCGTATGCCCAACAACTGTAGTGTCTTTCAGGCTGAAATATTTGCGATAATGTCAGTCTGTAGGGTACTACATGACCCCAATATTCTCGGCAACATTGGAATTTTATCGATAGCCAATCGGCGCTTCTCTCACTAAACTTTCTCTCACAACTTCCCTATTAGTAAGACAATGCAAGAAGGATCTGTCCAGGCTGGGTCGCCTGTCTGACATTACCCTTGTTTGGGTCCCTGTGCATAATGACTATTGTAAAAATGAACAGGCAGATGATCTTGCCAGAAAGGGATCTGCTCTTGATATCACCAACGCCATTGCAGTAGCAACTTCTCTAGATTTTATCAAAAGCAGTATCATCAGATTCTTTCTTCAGAAGGCTGAAAATAGGTGGAATAATCTGGACATGGCCAAGTTATTGTGGCCCTCCTTCAATGAAAAACACACAAGACACCTTATAAACCGCAGCAGACGGTATATAACGAGGTTGATAGCAGTAATAACAGGACACTGGGTGCTAAACAGAAATGCAAGACGGCTTGGGCTCCCCTTCAATGAACACTGTCACAGTTGCAAAGACAGTGAAAAGGTGGAAATGGCCTTCCATCTTCTCTGCTAATGCTCTGCTGCAGCTGTTAAGAAAAAACGCTTTCTTGGCAGCTACTTCATATCTAACCTTAGTGAGATATCTGGGTTTGGGCTTAATGAAATCCTGAGATTTATCACGGCTAACACTATATAATAATACATCTGACGAGTGGAATGGTCCGTTCATAACGGAGTCTCTTCGGCTCTACTTGACTGTTCGCGCGCAGTGAACTACCACGTTGACCAACCAATACATAGATTAGTCTACAGAATAGTCAACAGACTAGTTCATTGAATAATCAATTGACCAGCTCTAGGAGTAGACTATTCCATATATTAGTCCATAAAAGAATCCATATAGAATTGTCAATAGACTAGTCCGTAGATAAATCAGTAGACTAGACAATAAACTAGTCAATGGAGTTTATTTATTGTCTATGGACTAGTGCAATTCTATCAGCTCGGATTAGGAGACCTCTGGACGAGTTCACTACCCTGAACTCACACATTGTTACAGATATCTGTTTCCCATATTGGGCGATCTGTCAGTAGGGCTCCACCGATTGCTTCTCATGTCCTCACGGGGGCATGTTACCTTTGTGAAATCACTATCTTGGTGTTATTGTAATTCTCGGAAAAAATAGGTGCTACTAATACCTCTAGTCTGCCGGAACTATAAACTGGTGATGATCAAATGATTTGACATGATTTGAGCGCCACATAATCTATTACTATGGGTGGTCAGTTGGCGGCAGGATTTTGTCGCGGGGAGAGAATGTTGGTTTAAGGACTGATATATTCAAATGCCATAAATATATGTCTGGATTCTCTATTCGGTGCTGTTGCCACCTCAACAGATGTCACAGGTTGATGTGACAGAGCAACTTATGTTAGATTCCTGAACCCGTTGAGTATATTTTACTCTTCGCGCAGAAGGGCGCCAATATAGATTGGAGAATTGTCAGGTTGACATTCCGCAGATCATTCTGAGAATGGAACTGATGTAAATTGGTGAAATTTCGGTAAAGCCTCCTTTGTCAAACGGAAGACTAGTACTGATTTAGTATACCTTATAATTCAGGGAAGTTCTCGGTGCTGTTGCCATTTTCAATAGGATGCTACATTGCTATATGCTATTGGCCGGGTATTTCGAACTACCAAATACAGTCCTCTGATATGGTTGTGCGAATGAGGGACAAGAAATTTGCCTGAACGGATCATTCGAGGATGGGTGAGTGTTCTTTATTGAAGTCAATCGGGACGCAGGGTAGACCGTTCTCAAGTCTACTGAGATGATGAAAGAGACCACCGTGAAATTAGGCAGATGTTCACGTAAAGCACTCAGACATTCTTGTCCTTGTGACAGGGCACTCGGTAAAACAGTTTGTCTGAATTTAATTTTTTGTACCAAAAATCTGATACAAACCCCCTCAATGATATCAGAGGAGTGTACATGCCCCTTTTATCAGGCTCAGGGGCATGTTTTGCTGACCTAAAGTCTTATTAAATTGAAAGAACGTTTCATTAAGGACCGATCGCTATAGTACAGTGCTAAATACTAATCAGTTACCCTATATACATATATAAAAAGTTGTCATGTAGTATTATTAATGTCTTCCCTATATCCGAAAAGGCATGACCATAAGCACGATTTTAGGCATTAAAAGTAGACTACTTCTGAAAATGTTTATAAGATCGTCCGCTCTTCTCAGAACCGGTGCTTTGAGAACTTTAATTAATTGTTTGTATTGTAAACATCTGGTAATGATCATTGTAATCGGATTTATTACTACTCTCAAATATAACTTGTGTAGTAAGGATTATCGAAATCCCCTCAAACTCCTTTAATGTTATTGATTTTTGTATTTCAAAACCATCATTTGAAATAAATTTTCTTACTTCTATAGAATCTCCTCTACTCTACTGGTGATTGTTTCAACAACTATATCTCATTGTATTTATAGTCCAGAATTTTTTGTTCAAAATTGTTAAATGCAAATCATTCCAACGATTGCATTCAAAAAATTTTTTTTTTATTATTTCTACTCACCATCATCTATTGGCAAAAATATTTGTATTAAATTCCAAAAAATAAAAATAAATCTATAATGAATGCAATTCACCGAGTCAATGGCGTTTTTAGTATGCAAGTGTTCAGTTTCTTTTTTTTTTTACTCTTTCATCTTCTGTTAAATTCTTTTAGTATTTTTATGGCAAATACTATATAATATTTTATTTATGGTTAAGATTTTTTTTCAAAATCAAATGCATATTCAATATTTAAAGCATTCATTCGTTTGCCACAATTAATGAATACAAATTTCTTTCTTATCAGTGTAGTAGTTAAATCATACTATGTTCTATTAGTATCTAGAACGGGGTATAGTTGGCAAAAATTAGTAATTTGTTTGTGTTATAAATTATTTAGTTTTTAACATTCTTTAGTTAAATACTTGCTGTATTTATGAGATTTTTTTTCACCCATTAAAGCTGTGATATATTTTATGTATTAATTAAATTTTATTTTTTTTCTCTAGTTGCAAATTAACTTTTGCCTGTTTAATATAGTATTGAGAATTTTTATTACGTGTAACAATTTTATTTATAGATTTTTTTTGTTATACAATACATTAGACCTTGATTACTGGACAATCATTTATTTTCTAGGAAAGCATTTATATAATAGTGATATAATAGTAGTTTAGGCCCGACTTTATGATGACCTACACTTACATACATACATACATACATACATACATACATACATACATACATACATACATACATACATACATACATACATACATACATACATACATACATACATACATACATACATACATACATACATACATACATACATACATACATACATACATACATACATACATACATACATACATACATACATACATACATACATACTACATACATACATACATACATACATACATACATACATACATACATACATACATACATACATACATACATACATACATACATACATACATACATACATACATACATACATACATACATACATACATACATACATACATACATACATACATACATACATACATACATACATACTACATACATACATACATACATACATACATACATACATACATACATACATACATACATACATACATACATACATACATACATCATACATACATACATACATACATACATACATACATACATACATACATACATACATATATCGGAGCATTAGTTCACAAAGATTGTTGGCAAACTCTACTAGATCTTGCAACATTTGAGAGCAATAGGTTTCATTCAAAATCTGGGAAATTGGAAACCATAGAGATTTAAGCTGAGAGACCCTGAAACACGATTTTGTAGCTTGAACACTGGGTTAGGTTGATAGGATGATGTATACTACATAAAACTCGGATTAGTTTTGGACCAGTCTTAGTCTTTTAAGGAGTACTCTTTACACTCGCCTCAATTTTTGCAGAGTTGGATCTAATTTCAACGAAAGTCTGACAATGACCAAGAAAGTGCTCCAGAGTTTAATTTAACATGCTCTACATTCGTTTGAATACACACGTCCAATTTTGTATAGTTGTGCTCGAAATTCTGTGTGTCCACTTAAAATAGGTATCATTACACTTAGCTTTTCGTCCTTCTCTTATTAGGGTCAACCCATAGGATCTTTGTGGTTCTACATAACGTTTCATTATTCATAACTTGGTATGAAAAATGGATCCAGAATGCCGGAATGCAGCTATAAAATGATATATTATGATAATCCTACACTATGGATATCATATTTGAAGCTGGGCCAACCAGCCGAATCGCCAAATATACAAATCTGCTCCGTATTTAGTGAAACCTTAATGATCTTATTTATTATGAGCTGCAGAAACATCTACCGCATACATCTAATTCGGTTTCGATCATGACAGCGCTCGGCCGCATGTTAAGAACTGTGGCTAATTATGGATTGAACTTTTCCCAACCTTTTGGCAATATATGCATTCCGCGAAAAAACCAATTTCGGATACCCTTTTCAAAAGTGAAACATATCATATAGAAAACGTTTTGAATCGATCGAAATAAATACAAACAGAACGGAGCAAGGTCTTGACTATAAGGCAGGTGAAACAATATATCCCAACAGGAATTGCAACATGCGACCGAGAGTTATTATAATGGAATATTATGCCTTCATATCTTTCCGCATATTCTGGGCGTTTTTCAGCCAATATTCACTCTAAATGAATCAGTTGTATTTGGAATGCAAAATCGTCTTTTAAAGACTCTCGGCTTCAGTTCGTATAGTATTAAATTTTCCTGCTTTTGGATGAAACCTACTTCTCGCAAATGTTTTGAATATGAAACTCTTGCTGTCAAGTTTGTTAAAAATGTTCACGGAATAATGCCTCCAGTTCTTGGTCTTCAAACTTTTCACGTTGGCCTGAGCAATCTTTGTTTTTCAACTTTTGTATCGTACAAACTTGAAGTACAAACTAGCTTCGGAAGTCACAACCGATGTAATACATTCATTATAAGCTTCGGCAAGCAATTGGTAAGCTTCAAGGGTACATTTATCTAATGAAAGAAGTGAAACTTGGTTTTTGGTACTTTTTTGAAATTTCGTACTTTTGGAGGAGGAAACTGTAACAAATCAGAACAAATTCTTATAAATTGTATTTGAACTTTACATTATTTTTTATTTTCTAAGAACTAAAGGATAACTGATGTGCTACAGGTAGTATCTCTCGAATTGCCATTCCGTTATAAGGAAATGAAGATGGAATAATCATTGCATTTGTATCGAAATTACAACAGTTCCACTTTAAACAAAATTTTGAAAGTACACATGTACATCCCAGCAAAAACTGGGTAATGGCTTTCAGTTGTAATTACTTACCTATCAATATACTTTTCAATGACTACTACATATCGTTTGGATTACATAGAAGTAGTCTGATAATGTCTTACTAATAATCTGTTATATAACTAATTTATAATTCATTAGTAATCTTGCCAGTAAAGATATATAAGCTGTATACGTTTTTTCATGCGATTTACAATGACTACTTTTTCTTATTACTTGTAATCGTTTGTGGTAAGTACTTGCCTCCAATGACATCTCCATGTTAAAATAATGACTTAAAATGCTATTGTGTAAGTGAATTTTAGCATTTTAATCCCTTACATGGTAATGAAAGTTTTTACTGGGATGTTTTGCAAGTCTTGTATTAGTATGCTGTTGAAAATTTACAATCAAATAACAAGTTGTTAATAAATTTCAAATTAAACGAACGAAATATTAAGGGGAAGTACAAGCAACGAATAACATTTGAAATCAAGAAAAACTTCAACTCAGATATCTGATTTGGATTACATTTTTAATTTCCAGCATTTTTCTCAGGCCTTATAAAGCCTAAAGATAATGACAGCTAAATAATAGCTATTAGAATCGATAACTGTCTGCTAAAATCAACTTTTCGAAGACCCTTAAAATCTTAGATCAGTTTTTATATGTATATCAATAAATACATCAAAAGAAAGTTATAACAAAGACCTATCCGACCCGATTTAAATGCATTATAAATCCAAGGGGTGGCTGGATATTTCCAAGATTCGTTACAGTCAATATCGAATTCAAAATATGTTTAGCAATACTTCCCCGTTTTATGTTACTTTTAGCTGATCAACATTGATAGCATAAACCCACAAACCCATTAACAGCATCTTTAATTCCGAGCTAAAATTAAACACCAGAGTTTACCACCATTCGATGCAAATTAGAAAAAACAACAAACATAAATAAAAAAAAAAAAACTCAAAACATCAAAAGTTTGGCAACTTCAACGGGGGAAGAAAAACTTTGAAAGAAACAAGAAACTATAAATAAATGATGTTTCCGAAAACACCAACAACAATAATAAATTTTGCATAAAATACAGCAGAAATTCAATTAAAGTGAATCTTTTAAATCTTAAATCCAATATGTATGAATGGGTTGGTTGGTTTTGGTGGTCGGTCGATTGGTTTGTGTGTAATGAATTGGTTGACTCTTGGCTGTGGTTGATTGGTTGGCATGATGTGGTTGGTGGTGATGATGGTTGTTTATATTGGGGGCACCTTAAATAAAGTCATAAAATTTTGTTAATTTCATTTAGCAACAGTTGTACTTAATGTTTTAGTATTGTGTGTATGTCGGTGTCATTAGTTTTGGCCACATTATTATTGGGATGTTGCAGTTTTTTTTGTTGGTGTGTGACTATTAGTAGCAGTTAAAGCTTAATTTGCCATTATTATTATTATTTTTTTGTTTAAAACAAACTATGGGGGTGTGAATGAAATCATTAAATTGTTGTTGTTTGTTTAAAGATTTAATAGAAATTAAGTTTAGCAAATGTATTCCAAAAGTTTCATATATCATACATCAGATTTTAGACGGACTTTTATGTGGACTTGGTTTAGTTATGAACTGATCCTTATGGAAATTACCGATTTTGAATATCACAAGCAAAATGTTTAAATAGACAACATTTATGAAAAATATCGGTCTTCTAGCTATTCTCTTTTATGCCCTATAGTGATTTTAACAGACAGACAGACGGACATGGCTAGATCGATCCAAAGGGAATGACCAAATCAATATATCCCTATCTTTGGGTACAACGATTGCTCACCGATGCTTATGGTGAATGTGTTCCCTCGGTTGCAATGTGCGATAGTTAGCCTGCGCGGTTCAGAAGTTTCAGATTTTGACACGACCAAGACCAGGCCAGTCAAAAAAGTTTGAAGGAAAAGGATTGGAATTATTATTCCATGAAGATTTTTGTTAGACTCAACATTGGAAACATAGGGAGTTGCTCAAGCAGAAATTTTAAGACGTCTGCAAGCAGCAAGATTTATTCAAAAACAGAGAAATTGGGTATCAAACGAATTAAAGCCGAGAGATTTTGAAAGACGACTTTGATGCTTGAAAGCTGTAAATGGGAATCATTTTTGAACCGATTCATAACTCGGAATGAAAAAAAATCCATTCCGATAATCCGCAGTCAGCGTTATCGTCACCAAAGCCAAATATCCAATGTACTAAGTTAATGCTTTGTATTTGGGAAAACCCGAAGGAAACTATATCCAGAAATGTGGCCAGACCATCATACCGAATGCCACTGATTCGTTTGAAGCGTGCATAGGTAATCAATCAGATATGACAACACTCGCCCCATGTTGTAATATCTGTTAAAAACTAGTTATTGGGAAAGAGTAAGTTTTTCTGAAGATTTTGGAAAGTTTTTTCCTCTTTCGCTCTGAAGTCCACTATTGGGATCTATGCAGAATGCTTTCATTAAAAAACATGCAACTGATTCGTTGGAAGCGAGCATTGGTCGTAAAACAAGCAGAATATGCGACCAGATATGAACGTGTCAGATACCTTTAAGACAACACTCGGCCATATGTTGCAATATCTGATAAAAACTACTTATTTGGAAAGTCGTTCCTTCCCCTCGTCATAAAGCTCAGATCTTACCCAGTTTGATAACTATTTTTCAATCGATGCAGAATGATTGGTCTGAAGGCCCTGTGTACTGTGCCTGTAAAGATTGACGAATAGATGGACAGAACTAATGGAGCACAAAGATATAACACGGACCTGAATGTAAAACTATTTTGAAAGAAGTGTTTGCAAAATTTTGCCTCATCCGCCTTATAGTTCAGACCTCTATGCGTCAAACTAATATTTATTTCGTTCGATGTAGGACCCTTTTTCTAGAATACGCTTCACTTCAGAGCAGGGTATTCGAATTTTGTTTGAAGGTCCTATTGTATCTTCGAAGTTAAAAGGCGGACCTAATGGAGCACATAGCTAGAGATATTACTGCTATATAACAAGCACCTTAATTTAAATTTACATCTACCGCCTTACAGTCCAGGGCCCAAATTATGCCATACGATATCGATCGAAATCTCCATTTAGATTCTATTGAGATGCCGTAATTTGGGCCCAGACCTTAGCCCGTCTGACAAAAACTTTCCGATCGATGCAGAATACTTTCTCTGGAATACGCTTCACTGCAGACTGGGATGTACGAAATTGTCTTAAAGGCCTTATTGTTCCTTCAAAGACAGACAGATAGTCGAGTAGATCTAATGGAACACATAGCTAGATCTCGACAATTACTAATATATAACATTGACCTTAATGTAAAACTATTTATAAAGAAGTGTCTGAAAAGTTTTGTCTCTCTCGACTTATAGTCCAGACATTGATGTGTTCCTTCAGACAGCTAAATCCAGAATATTAGCATCATATAACATTAATCTTAATGCATTTAGCAAAGTTTGTCTAGTATAAGAGCTTGGAACTATTATGGGTCGATCATAATAAAATTTCCTAATACATTTGTTTTGAACCTAATGATAATGAAGCGATTTTAACCAGTCTCAATAAACCTATATTCCCAAAGGACGGGCAACCTTAAATTGTCTTGGGAAAGATATTATAAGTTGAGGTGTTGAAAATTGGGTAGAGAACTAACGCATTATATGCACTCCATTACATTGGTGTAGAGAATTAATACCTTAAAATCTCATCATATCATCACCACTTCTAAAGCCACCAAAAACCAAAGACAAAGAAATAAATAGAAGAACAAACCAACACATCAAAACCCCACAGACATCGTCTCAAAGTCTGACTAAACTGACAGTTAAACCAGATAGATAAAATAAGCGAGCGAGCAACCAGCAGCAGCATCAAACAGAAATAACGTCTTTTTATAAGCTGCTGTTTAATTTTTGTTTCTTCCTCCACTTTTTAAACTTAATTACATGACACGTAAATCCAACACTTCTACACCAAACAATTAATGTCAAGACTTGTTTAGCTGAACATTCAGACGGTTCGTCCGTTGGTTGCTTCTTTGGTAGATGCTATAAAAATTAAGTTTCTACTTGAAATTTATTTTTATTTTTGCCAAATTAAAGTCAGACTATAGGGTCTGTGCCATTGTTAAAGTCAGCCCCCCCCAATTTGTTGTTTGTTGTAGATGGTTAAATGCCGTTTTATTTGTTTCTTCTTATTTTAAGAGAAGTTTTATTTTAAACACTTGTTATGTATTTTTTTCTGTTTTTTGTGGTATTTTGTAATACCCCTGGTAGTATTTAGCATATGGTGTTGCTTTTTTGGCCCTTGGTTTTTTTTGGTTTTATAGACATAATTATGGCTAAATGTTGTGTTTATAATGTAATTGTGGTTGGAATAATGTTGTTGCCCATTAAATTAGCTAAAATAATGAACTAAATTTATTTTTATTAAATAAATTTAAAATTGTAATGAATATAAAATATTTGGATAATGGAAGTTTTTAAGTGAATTTATATTAACTAAAGTTTGAGATAAAAAAACGAAATCTTTACAGACTTTCGAAATTTTAAAAGGTGATGCAAACACAGATTTACACTAAGGTGTAAAGCAGAAAAGCTATTAAAAAATCGGTCCTAATGCTCGAATGTACTCTCAAGAGATAACAACTAATTAACTACCATTCCTATGACTAGTCCATCATATAGAAGTTTATGTAAGTTGTTCGATTAATTCCCTTCTATAATCGTTAGTTTATTATTTAATTAAGTCCATTTTCTATAAGTCTTGAAACTGCATATTTTATTTGTTAGCAATTTTTCGACTTTTACCATTATTGATATTTTCACTCTTTAAAAACAAACTGAAAAATTTTCAATGAAAAATAAATTATCATAATTTTTTCTAATTTTTTTTCCCTTCAAATTACAAAACTTTACTACTTAAAATACCAACTTTTTGATTCTCAAGTTTTTCAATTACTTGCCACTGTTTTCATCATCTTTCCCACTCTTTGCCCAAAAACCTAAAGTAAAATAATTGTGTTAAAATAAAGATTGAGGCATAAAAACAAATAAAATAATTAATACCAGTTGAAATGTTTATTTTTTTCATTATATTTTTGTTTGCTTGTATTTGTGTATGTAAGTTTCTTGCCACTTGAAACTTAATTTGTCTATTTAACATTTCAACAAACTTTAATTGACCCCATTTATTAACTGTGTGTAAGAGAGGACCAACAGACCGAAATCCAATCTGCACAGTCATGGTCAATGTTAGAAATTATTATGAAATAAATGAGAAAATATGTTAGGTTAAGAACGACAATATGAAGCGTTATATGTAACAATGTGAACTAATTTAATCTTATATTTAGGACAGAGTATAGAACCCAAACGTAAGACTTATTGCACCGATGAACTAACTAACTACTAACTAACTAACTAACTAACTAACTAACTAACTAACTAACTAACTAACTAACTAACTAACTAACTAACTAACTACTAACTAACTAACTAACTAACTAACTAACTAACTAACTAACTAACTAACTAACTAACTAACTAACTAACTAACTAACTAACTAACTACTAACTAACTAACTACTACTAACTAACTAACTAACTAACTAACTAACTAACTAACTAACTAACTAACTAACTAACTAACTAACTAACTAACTAACTAACTAACTAACTAACTAACTAACTAACTAACTAACTAACTAACTAACTAACTAACTAACTAACTAACTAACTAACTAACTAACTAACTAACTAACTAACTAACTAACTAACTACTAACTAACTAACTAACTAACTAACTAACCTAACTACTAACTAACTAACTAACCTAACTAACTAACTAACTAACTAACTAACTAACTAACTAACTAACTAACTACTAACTAACTAACTACTAACTAACTAAACTAACTAACTAACTAACTCACTAACTAACTAACTAACTAACTAACTACTAACTACTAACTAACTAACTAACTAACTAACTAACTAACTAACTAACTAACTAACTAACTAACTAACTAACTAACTAACTAACTAACTAACTAACTAACTAACTAACTAACTAACTAACTAACTAACTAACTAACTAACTAACTAACTAACTAACTACTAACTAACTAACTAACTAACTAACTACTACTACTAACTAACTAACTAACTAACTAACTACTAACTAACTAACTAACTACTAACTAACTAACTAAACTACTAACTAACTAACTAACTAACTAACTAACTAACTAACTAACTAACTAACTAACTAACTAACTAACTAACTAACTAACTAACTAACTAACTAACTAACTAACTAACTAACTAACTAACTAACTAACTAACTAACTAACTAACTAACTAACTAACTAACTAACTAACTAACTAACTAACTAACTAACTACTAACTAACTAACTAACTAACTAACTAACTAACTAACTAACTAACTAACTAACTAACTAACTAACTAACTAACTAACTAACTAACTAACTAACTAACTAACTAACTAACTAACTAACTAACTAACTAACTAACTAACTAACTAACTAACTAACTAACTAACTACTAACTACTAACTAACTAACTAACTAACTAACTAACTAACTAACTAACTAACTAACTAACTAACTAACTAACTAACTAACTAACTAACTAACTAACTAACTAACTAACTAACTAACTAACTAACTAACTAACTAACTAACTAACTAACTAACTAACTACTAACTAACTAACTAACTAACTAACTAACTAACTAACTAACTAACTAACTAACTAACTAACTAACTAACTAACTAACTAACTACTAACTAACTAACTAACTAACTAACTAACTAACTAACTAACTACTAACTACTAACTAACTAACTAACTTCATGACTTCAGATAGTTCATTGAATAGTCTGCTAATTGCTTTAATCTATGGATTAGCCTATTGATTAGTGTATGTCAGTCTATTGACTAGCGAACTGCCTGCTCTATGAGTTATTACGGGAACTAGTCTCGTAACTAGACATAATTTAAAGAGTGTTTTATGAAATAGTCCATGGGATAGTGTGTTGGATATTTTATGGACCACTGTTTGAAATGGTGTAAAGGGGATATTTTTATGTCAAAAAGAACAACAGCATTAAATTTTCCATCGCGATGCGTCGCTGAGCTAGATACTGTGTCCATCAAGGTTTCAATAACTGCTTTGCGCTGTTTAATTTGAATTTTTGGGACTTTTGGGAACAAATTCACTTAAGTGCAAATTTGGATATCAAATAACATATAGTGTTCGGTGTAGGGTATGAAAATACCGACAAAAGAAAACAAGTAAGAAATTATAGTCGGGCGTGGCCGACCATATGATACCCTACACCAGTTATGAATATTAAATGTGATTTATTTTTCATAATAAAGCATTTATCTTCAATATTCCCTTGTTCCGATACATTTAAACAATTTATGGATGAAAAACTAATTTTCTGAAAGAGGCTTTATATGGGAGCTAGGGGCAAATATGGACCAAGCCCGATAAAATTTTGTGAATATATTTATATTGACATAATATTTTATTGTGCTGAATTTCATTGCGATATTTGTGTTCATAAGCTAATTTGGGACATTCAAGTAATTTTCTGAAGGGGACTTTGTATGGGATGTGGCCCGATCTTTATGAAATTTGGCAGGGTCATCAAGACTTCTATAAAACTTAGTTGTGCCGTATTTTATCGATATATCTGTATATTTAACATAATTATGAGCTCAGAAGCCCTTTTCGGGGGGTTCTGTTGTATGGGGGCTAGGTGAAATAATGGACCGATTTTAACTATTTTCAATAAGCTTCGTCCTTAGGTCAAATAAAACGTGCGTGCCAAATTTCATCCAATTATCTTGAAAATTGCAACCTAGCTTAATCGACTCAGAAAACTATTCTAAGCCGAATGGTATACTTTAAGGTGGGTCTAGGACTAATATTTTTGTATGTTACAAACATCAGCACAAATCCAATATACCCTCCCCACTAAAGTGGTGTAGGGTATAAGAAGACACCAAAAGAAATTATTCAAAAAAGCCAAACCGTAACTAAATTGAAAAAACACAAAGTTGTGAAGTGTAGAAAACCTGAATAATTAGGAATTTGAAAAGATGAAGAGGAGTAGAAAAAAACGAAGACCTCTTTAAGAGCCATAAGCCAACAAAAAAGCATATAAGTGAAGATGTGTTACATTAAGAAAAAAAAAGCGTTTTTTGTTTTGTGTCATCCATGTCCAAATGATTGATGGTCTTGGATAAAGATAAAAACATTATTTGTATGTCGCCATGTAGAGGAAAGTGTGTTAATTGTGGTGGGTTAAAGGAAATGGAGGAATTTTAGAAAACAGACCCTTAAAGTGTCAGGAATGGTAGTGAGTGTTATTTATAACATTTTAGTTTTCTGTTTTTATGTAATTGAAGTGGCTCGAATATATTAATTTTGTTAGGGACAACTAAATTAAATAAAGCGCTTTATTAGATAAGTGATATGACAAAGTAGAACAAATTTTAAAGTAAAGATATGTATTTTATAATTAGCTATATATTTATATATTCCGCTTTCCTAAATTCTTATTTTATAAAAAATTCAATATAATTTTTGTTTAATCTACTTTCATTTGCTTTAAATAGATTATGTATAACCCCAAATTTGTTTTAGTTGAAAAAAAAAAAAAAAAAAACACTAAAATGATCATCATTTAAGCCAATTAGATTTTGATGTGTCATTTATTTCATTCTTATAATAAATGATATACTAGTGATGGATTACATATGACATGCAGATGGACGGACAGAAATATGTCGTCAAAATTTTGTGACAATAAACACCAGCTACAATTTTTTCATCTAATATTTTTGGTGTGCGATTTTTTTTGGAGAAGACATTAAGATTAATGGGGATATGAGGACATATTAACACGTACTTAAAAAGAACACAAAACTGGAAGCGAAAAAAAATCCTTAAATCTGACAGCATATTTTGTCACTACTTATTAGGAGAACTAGAGTACAGATATTTATACAACGGATATGGGACAAAACAAAATGAGTAAACAGGCAGCAGATTCACTGGTAAGTCAGAAAGAACTGAACTAGAACTGAACTGAACTAGAATTGAAGTAGAACTGAAGTGGATCTGAGCTAGAACTGAACTAGAACTGAATTAGAACTGAACTAGAACTGAACTAGAACTGAACTAGAACTGAACTAGAACTGAACTAGAACTGAACTAGAACTGAACTAGAACTGAACTAGAACTGAACTAGAACTGAACTAGAACTGAACTAGAACTGAACTAGAACTGAACTAGAACTGAACTAGAACTGAACTAGAACTGAACTAGAACTGAACTAGAACTGAACTAGAAATGAACTAGAACTGAACTAGAACTGAAATAGAACTGAACTAGAACTGAACTAGAACTGAACTAGAACTGAACTAGAACTGGAATAGAACAGAACTAGAACTGGACTAGAACTGAACTAGAACTGAACTAGAACTGAACTAGAACTGGACTAGAACTGAACTAGAACTGAACTAGAACTGAACTAGAACTGAACTAGAACTGAACTAGTACTGAACTA
Organism: Lucilia sericata; assembly: GCF_015586225.1. NCBI lineage: Eukaryota > Metazoa > Arthropoda > Insecta > Diptera > Calliphoridae > Lucilia > Lucilia sericata. The sequence goes on along the minus strand of NW_023994534.1, from coordinate 126,266 downwards.
GAACTGAACTAGAACTGAACTAGAACTGAACAAGAACTGAACTAGAACTGAACTAGAACTGAACTAGAACTGAACTAGAACTGAACAAGAACTGAACTAGAACTGAACTAGTACTGAACTAGAACTGAACTAGAACTGAACTAGAACTGAACTAGAACTGAACTAGAACTGAACTAGAACTGAACTAGAACTGAACTAGAACTGAACTAGAACTGAACTAGAACTGAACTAGAACTGAACTAGAACTGAACTAGAACTGGACTAGAACTGAACTAGAACTGGACTAGAACTGGACTAGAACTGGACTAGAACTGAACTAGAACTGAACTAGAACTGAACTAGAACTGGACTAGAAATGGACTAGAACTGAGCTAGAACTAAACTAGAACTGAAGTAGATGTGAGCTTAAACTCACAACTGAAATATGTTTCAATTATTATACCCACCATCAAAAAAGATGGGGGGTATATTGATTTTGTCATTCCGTTTGTAACACATCGAAATATTGGTCATAGACCCACAAAAGTATATATATTCTGGGTCCTCATTAAATTCTAAGACGATCTAGCCATGTCTGTCCGTCTGTCTGTCTGTCTGTTGAAAGCACGATAGAGTCCGAATGGAAAGAGCTAGAGGGTTGAAATTTCACATAAGTATTTCTTATAGGTAAGGTTTGTTTGGTATTGAAAATGGTCCACGTTTTCGGATAGCCCCCATACAAGTGGCCCCTCGAAAAGCAGCTTTAACAGCCATAACTTGTTTAAAAATACGAATATAGCGATGAAATTCGACATAAGTAAGTTTCTTGTTATCCAAAATCACTATGCAAAATTTTATGAGGATCGGTCCATAATTGACCCTACCCCCCCATATAAGGTAACCTTCAGAAAATGACTTTAACGCTCAATACTGGCTTAAAAATACTAGTATATAGATGAAATTCGATATAAGTAAGTTTCATACGAGTCAAAAATCTATCTAAAAAATTTTATAAGGATCGGTCCATGAATGACCCTACCCCCCATATAAGGTCCCCTTCAGAAAATGACTGCAACGCTCATTAATGACTTAAAAATACGAGTGTAGCGATAAAATTCGACACAAATAAATTTGATACGAACCAAATTCTATCTACAAAATTTTATGAGGATCGACCCATAATTGACCCTACTCCCCTATTTAAGGTCCCCTTCAGAAAATTACTTTAACACTTATAACTGGCCTAAAAAGTATATAGATGAAATTAGATATAAGTAAGTTTCATTCGAGTCAAACGAGGCTTGATGGTGGGTATATAAGATTCGGCATAGCCGAATATAACACTCTTACTTCTTTTCTTCTTATTTTTCTACAAAACCCCCCTTAAAGTAATCAAATACTTATGTTTAATACCTGCAAAAAACATCCCTATCCTTCATATTTATTCAACATAATTAACATTTATGTCACGTGTCGTTTTGTGATTTTTTATTTTTAGGTTTTTGTTTTAATACTACTACTCTATATATTTTGTACTAAAAAATATCTTCTTTAGTCTCCTAAATGATGTAGGAGTATGTAGCAGTTATCATGTTACCATAGGTCTACCAAAAAAAAAAAAAAAAAAAAAAAAAAACTAGAGCTTTGAGGCCATTGTTTTCCTGAGTATGTTTTATTTTTGTACAAGCTATTGTTTGTTTTTTGTTCTTTTGCCAATTCTGTTGTAGTTAAATATGGTTACAATTTGGGAATATTTGGTAAAAAAAATAGCATCATGCATTCTAATGAGAGACTACAAATAGTCTTAGTTTTAAGGAATTTTATTATTATTTTTATAAGAAATTTAAGGATATTTAAGAAAGGAAAAGAAAAAAAAACTGGTTAAAATTGTTTCTATTCAATTTGATAGCATTTAACAATAATCTAAGAAAAAGTGTATATTTAAATACTTACATAAATTTTATAAAAAATTTATTATAAGATAAAAAGTATTTGAGTAAACAAACCTGTAAAGAAAAAAAGGTATATTTTGGATTAGTTAAATATAAATAAATATTAATTTAATAAAATAGAATATTGATATTTTATATATTTAGCTTAATTTAAACTATTTCCCTAAGAAACCCACTAAATGTGCAGAACTTCTTATACAAATCAATAATTTATGGCAATTTTTTTATTTTTATTAAAAATGTTATTTAAATACCAAATTTAAAATATTAAGTCTGAATGAGATCCATTAAACATGAATATTTTGCCAATTTTCTGTATTTAATTAAATAAATATTAATCATACAACCTGTAGTCTATTACTTATACTTATTATAATTTGGGAAGACAACGTATCGTATGAGTAATATTTATTTACTATATAAGAATAAACATTTTCAAAAATTATCTATAAAAATAAAATTTTGTATAAAAACTTCTGGAAATTTCTGATTTCTGCTGTTTTATGTAAATAAGACAATCATTTTTATATCTTCATTTCTATTTTTTTCACAAACTTTTAATAATTTGTTCCTTTTTTGGTAAACTGTTATATAACGCAAAAGTTATATTTGTTTCAGAAAGAACTTCTAAATCACAATTGTACGTTTAAGATTAATGATTAATAAAAGTTGTTTCTAAACACATGCACACACTTCCAAACAATTGTTTTAAGAAAGAATAGCAATATCCCTTTTGCATATGTGTGCTTTGCATATGTATTTATTGTACAAAACTTTATTTCTATTGAGTATCAAAATGTTTTGTAATCCAAAAACTTTATTAAAACTCAAAAAATAACGTACTATTCACTACAACTCTACTACTCACTTGTTACAACTAAAATTTATTTAAATATATTTGTTTTAAAGTGTTACTAATACTTTAGCAATATCAGCACGCACACATTTTCATAACAATTTCCTACATGTTTTAATAATGTATGTGTGATGTGTACTTGCGTGTGTGTTTTTAAGCTAGTGTGCAACATAAGTTGTTACACGTACTAAAGAATACATATGAATAAAACTTAGAAAACTTTTCTCAAGCTACAAAAACATGGCTTATTATTAAAGTATTTAGATACACTACTCGTACATGCCAATACTTACACATACACACAGACCTACTTGCTAGTAGTTTTCCAAGTAGTCAATATATCCCTTTTGTTAATTAGTATTATGACATTTTTGAGAATAATTGAAAGTAAGTCATGACATTCTTATTCCTAAGTAATCTAGAGTTTCTCTTCTTCTAGGTCAGATTTAAATATATATTTCTTAGTTGTGCTTTAGTTTGTAACAGCCTACGAGCACTGCCGGGTTATGCACACAATATGCAGATGACTGCGTCATAAAATATTAGCGTATTCACAATACAACAAAACATCTACGTTTGGATATGAAGCAAAAGGAACTATGATGTACAACTTATAAACATTCACACACATATGTTGCAAATTGTACATGAATATTTAAAAGAATTATATCTTTAAAAAGGATATTTAAAAACACACAAACATATTTACAAAAATACTCAACATATATCATCATTGAAGAATCAATGGTCGAAGTTTTACAAAATTACGTATAACAGTTATACAGAAAATGTTGTGTATAACAGTATTTTTTATAAAAAAAATGTGTATAACAGGATTTTCTAAAGAAATTTCAGTAACAGTATTTTCTATAGAAAATTTGTGTATAAGAGTATTTTCTATAGAAAATTATGCAAATAACAGTATTTTTTATTGTATGTATAACAGTATTATCTATAGAAAATATTGTGTATAAAAGTATCTTTTATAGAAAATTTTGTGTATAACAGTATCTTCATTAGAAAAATTTTATGTATAACAGTATTTTCTATGGATATTATAGAAAATATTGTGTATAACAGTATCTTCAATAGAACATTTTTATGTATAACATTATTTTCTATAGAAAATTTTGTGTATAACAGAAAATACTGTTATACATAAAGTTTTTTATAGAAAAAACTGTTATACACAAAATTTTCTATAAAAAATACTGTTATACCTAAAGATTTCTATAAAAAATACTGTTATACCTAAAGTTTTCTATGGAAAATACTGTTATACACAAAATTTTTTATAGAAAATACTGGTATACACAAAATTTTCTATAGAAAATACTGTTATACACAAAATTTTCTATAGAATATTGTGTGTATAACAGTATTTTCTACAGTAAAGTTTGTGTATAACAGTTTTTCTATAAAAAATTTTGTGCATAACAGTTTTTTCTATAGAAAATTTTGTGCATAACAGTATTTTCTACAGAAAATTTTGTGTATAACAGTATTTTCTATAGACTATTGTGTGTATAACAGTATTTTCTATAGAAAATTTTGTGTATAACTGTATTTTCTATAGAATATTTTTTGTATAACTGAATTTTCTATAGAAAATTTTTGGTATAACAGTATTTTCTATAGAAAAATTTGTCTATAACTGTGTTTTCTATAGAAAATTTTGTGCATAACAGTATTTTTTATAGAAAATTTTGTGTATAACAGTATTTTCTATAGACTATTGTGCGTATAACAGTATATTTTATAGAAAATTTTAGGTATAACAGTATTTTTTTTAGAAAACTTTATGTATAACAGTTTTTTCTAGAAAATTTTGTGTATAACAGTATTTTTTTCAGAAGATTTTTGTATTACTGTTTTTCCATAGAAAATTTTGTGTATAACAGTATTTTTCTAAAGAAAATTTTGGGTGTAACAGTTTTTTCTATAGAAATGTGTATAACAGTATTTTCTATAGAAAATTTTTTGTATAACAGTATTTTCTGTAGAATATTTTGTGTATAATAGAATTCTTTAGAAAATTTGGTGTATAACAGTATTTTCTATAGAAAATTTTGGTATAACAGTATTTTCTATAGAAAATTTTGTGCATAACTGTATTTTCTATAGAAAATTTTGTTTATAACAGTATTTTCTATAGACTATTGTGCGTATAACAGTATATTTTATAGAAAATTTTAGGTATAACAGTATTTTTTTTAGAAAACTTTATGTATAACAGTTTTTTCTAGAAAATTTTGTGTATAACAGTATTTTTTTCAGAAGATTTTTGTATTGCTGTTTTTCCATAGAAAATTTTGGGTATAACAGTATTTTTCTAAAGAAAATTTTGTGTGTAACAGTTTTTTCTATATAATTGTTTGTGTATAACAGTATTTTCTAAAGAAATTTTTTTGTATAACAGTATTTTCTATAGAAAATTGTGTGAATAACAGTATTTTTATAGAAAATTTTGTGTATAACAGTATTTTCTGTATAATATTTTGTGTATACCCGTATTTTCTATAGAAAAGTTTGTATATAATAGAATTTTTATAGACAATTTTGTGTATAATAGTATTTTCTATAGAAATCTTTGTGTGTAACAGATTTTTCTATAGAATATTGTGTGTATAACAGTATTTTCTATAGAAAATTTTTGTATAACAGTATTTTCTATAAACAATTTTGTGTATAACTGTATTTTCTATAGAATATTTTTAGTATAACTGTATTTTCTATAGAAAATTTTTTGTATAACAGTATTTTCTATAGAAAACTTTAGGTATAACTGAGTTTTCTATAGAAAATGTTTGGTATAACTGTATTTTCTATAGAATATTTTGTGTATAACAGTATTTTCTACAGAAAAAATTGTGTATAATAGAATTTCTATAGTCAATTTTGTGTATAACAATATCTTCTAAAGAAAAATTGTGTATAATAGTAATTTCTATAGAAAATTTTGTGTATAACAGTTTCTCTAGAAAATATAGTTTGGCGACACCATAAAGCTGTCATTCATTGTCCTAACTGCTTCGTAAAAATCTAACAAAATAAATATTATTTAAAGTTATTTTTCTTCACATACACTATCATTTCAAAGTATTATTATTCCACCGAGAAAATAATAGAGAAAGAGTGGGAAAAACAAAGCAGGAAGTGAGAGGAGCGTGACATTTTTAGAACAAATTAGAAAAAAATATTTTATTTAAAATATTTTCCCGTTAACAACAAACCACACAACGTTAGAGAGCAAGAGTGTGCAAAAATGCAGCAGTGTTTATAGAGAGCGTACAATACAACACACACTATAATATCGTGTGCAACATTATGTTGCACTATTGTTAGCAATATGTATTAGAATAAATATCTTTAGTTAGGATACTATTTTTATTAGCATTATATTAGAAGTGTGTATAAATGTATGTATGTGTGTGTGTGTGTGTGTAAATATTAAATTGTTAGCTGTGTCATGTTTGCAGTCATGTCATGACACAAGTGTGGAAAACTTTATGATATACCGGCTGTTATAATAAATATGTTTTGTTGTGATGTGGAATGTGTAGGAATAACTTTGCCAGTAGACGGCAAGAGAACAGAGAATTTAAGGAATTTAGTCATGAGTTGAGTGAAGAAAGATTATGATAGTTGAAAATTTAGTTCAAATTAAAAAAAATAATGCAAATATTCAAACTTTTAATAAATTTAAAATAGTTGCAACATTTGTATTTCTTTAGAAACTCCTTTGTAGTCTTGGAGAGTACTGCCTTTTTGTTTGACAGCAGCCTTGTATATTATTTGTCAGTCAGTCAGGTTGTTCTAACAACCAAAAAAAAAAAAAAAACTAAAATATAAAATAATTTTTAAAAATAATATAAACTAAAATATGGCATATCCTTGTTTAGTATTCTGAAAGTACAGATTTATTGTTATATTTTTAGGAAAAGAATTAAGGCGACATTTATTTACGAAAGCGATAAAGGTGTTTCTCCCGTTGGTCAGTTCCAAAAGACATATTTGGATTGATTACTCCACTGTTTACTAAAATACTATAAAATGATTGATTCTGTGCCAGTTTACTTCACTTTGTATTACTCAAAAGATTTTTTATTATCAAAGAATTAATAAAAATAAAAAATTTGATTATAATTCGATTTAAGGATCCAATATACTTCAAACTCCCTCAAAGCTCAGGTATAGAACATCTAGGACAAATCTTCACTTTTCCAAATAGTGCTCTCCCTAATGCACTTCTTTTTCAACATACATTTTTCAAGTGCATGTTTGAGATTTTCAATATGAGATACGAGTTTAAATAAACTATGTGAACGTTCATCTATTTCGTGGTTTACTATTGGTTGAATATAATTTCTAACAAAAGCGACATGTTGTCTCTATAAATTACTATAACCGCTGTCTGAAGTTTTAAATTTATTTATTATATTTTTAATAAAGAAAATATACATACAAATTATTTGACAAAATATATAATGCAATTTTTATTAAAATATAAAACGATTTAATTAAAAATGTTTACATTTTTGTAAAAAAATTATGAATAAAACGACATAAACTAGAACATATTTTGTAACCGTATTTGCGGTATAGTCGGCCCATAATGGCCGTACTGTTTCATATTTTAAATTAAGTAAAATAGGCTAAATTTAGTTCATTTCTAGTCCAATTCAAGTTCAGTTCTGGTTCAGTTCTAGTAAAATTATAGTTCAGTTCAAGTTGAAGTTCAGTTCTAGTACAGTTCTAGTTCAGTTCTAGTTCAGTTCTAGTTCAGTTCTAGTTCAGTTCTAGTTTAGTTCTAGTTTAGTTCTAGTTCAGTTCTAGTTCAGTTCTAGTTCAGTTCTAGTTCAGTTCTAGTTCAGTTCTAGTTCAGTTCTAGTTCAGTTCTAGTTCAGTTCTAGTTCAGTTCTAGTTCAGTTCTAGTTCAGTTCAGTTCTAGTTCAGTTCTAGTTCAGTTCTAGTTCAGTTCTAGTTCAGTTCTAGTTCAGTTCTAGTTCAGTTCTAGTTCAGTTCTAGTTCAGTTCTAGTTCAGTTCTAGTTCAGTTCTAGTTCAGTTCTAGTTCAGTTCTAGTTCAGTTCTAGTTCAGTTCTAGTTCAGTTCTAGTTCAGTTCTAGTTCAGTTCTAGTTCAGTTCTAGTTCAGTTCTAGTTCAGTTCAAGTTCAGTTCTAGTTCAGTTCTAGTTCAGTTCTAGTTCAATTCTAGTTCACTTCTAGTTAAGTTCTAGTTCAGTTCTACTTCAGTTCTAGTTCAGTTCTAGTTCAGTTCTAGTTCAGTTCTAGTTCAGTTCTAGTTCAGTTCTAGTTCAGTTCAAGTTCAGTTCTAGTTCAATTCTAGTTCAATTCTAGTTCAATTCTAGTCACTTCTAGTTAAGTTCTAGTTCAGTTCTAGTTCAGTTCTAGTTCAGTTCTAGTTCAGTTCTAGTTCAGTTCTAGTTCAGTTCTGTTAGTTCTAGTTCAGTCAGTTCAGTTCTAGTTCAGTTCTAGTTCAGTTCTAGTTCAGTTCTAGTTCAGTTCTAGTTCAGTTCTAGTTCAGTTCTAGTTCAGTTCTAGTTCAGTTTAGTTCAGTTTTAGTTCAGTTCTTGTTTAGTTCGTTTAGTCTAGTTCAGTTCTAGTTCAGTTCTAGTTCAGTTCTAGTTCAGTTCTAGTTCAGTTCTAGTTCAGTTCTAGTTCAATTCTAGTACAGTTCTAGTTCAGTTCTAGTTCAGTTCTAGTTCAGTTCTAGTTCAGTTCTAGTTCAGTTCTAGTTCAGTTCTAGTTCAGTTCTAGTTTCAGTTCTAGTTCAGTTCTAGTTCAGTTCTAGTTCAGTTCTAGTTCAGTTCTAGTCAGTTCTAGTTCAGTTCTAGTTCAGTTCTAGTTCAGTTCTAGTTCAGTTCTAGTTCAGTTCTAGTTCAGTTCTAGTTCAGTTCTAGTTCAGTTCTAGTTCAGTTCTAGTTCAGTTCTAGTTCAGTTCTAGTTCAGTTCTAGTTCAGTTCTAGTTCAGTTCTAGTTCAGTTCTAGTTCAGTTCTAGTTCAGTTCTAGTTCAGTTCTAGTTCAGTTCTAGTTCAGTTCTAGTTCAGTTCTAGTTCAGTTCTAGTTCAGTTCTAGTTCAGTTCTAGTTCAGTTCTAGTTCAGTTCTAGTTCAGTTCTAGTTCAGTTCTAGTTCAGTTCTAGTTCAGTTCTAGTTCAGTTCTAGTTCAGTTCTAGTTCAGTTCTAGTTCAGTTCTAGTTCAGTTCTAGTTCAGTTCTAGTTCAGTTCTAGTTCAGTTCTAGTTCAGTTCTAGTTCAGTTCTAGTTCAGTTCTAGTTCAGTTCTAGTTCAGTTCTAGTTCAGTTCTAGTTCAGTTCTAGTTCAGTTCTAGTTCAGTTTCTAGTTCAGTTCTAGTTCAGTTCTAGTTCAGTTCTAGTTCAGTTCTAGTTCAGTTCTAGTTCAGTTCTAGTTCAGTTCTAGTTCAGTTCTAGTTCAGTTCTAGTTCAGTTCTAGTTCAGTTCTAGTTCAGTTCTAGTTCAGTTCTAGTTCAGTTCTAGTTCTAGTTTCTTTTTGTTTCTTTAGACATTTACAAAACCTGCAGTTTATGCATTTAATACGTTTATGTAGCAATTTAATTAAAATAAAATTTGTTTTTATTTGTATGCATTTTTTCAAATGTTAAACAAAAACTTTACTTTAAAGTCAGTTAAGAAGAAAACAACCCAGGAAGAAGAGTAGCAGTTAAAATATTTTATAATGAAATAAAATAAATAAAAATTCTTTAAAAGTTTATATAAATCGTACTAAAAAAAATACCTTTTTCCTGTAACTTTTATTTACTGTATGTGTTTTTGCAACAGACAACAAGAACAACAACAACATTAGCCGCCCAAACATACAATATTAAGAAAATGAGAAATAAAATGTTGTTGCATCTACTCAAACTGAAAAGAATTCAACTCGAAAGATTCTTTAAGTTTAACTTTTGAGCAAGTAAATACAGTCTAAAAAAACCTGTTAATGCTCAATAGGTTCAGCGGGGTATCCAATAACATCTTCTGCATTACCTTTCTACAGCTATGTACATTGATTTTCTGGCGAATTTTTCTTTTGTAGTCATTGAATACTCATTACATTCCTTTTCTCCACCCGAATCAACAGTACGATATCATCACTTAAATTAGAGTCAACTAAAGTATTAAGAGTTATTTTGTCGCTTTAAAAACGGAGGGTTAAAACTACAACATAACGTTGCACACAACAATGCAACAACTTCTACAAAAGCACACATAAATAAAACATACACAAATAAAATAAATAACAACAAAAATGAAAACACACATACATACATATTTGTTTTTAATTACACTCAACAAAAATAGTAAAATTTTGTTAAAATTTAATTATGCTTTGTATACCCTACAAGGTTATTTTAGTTCATTCTGCTATTCAAACACTTAAAAATGATTTAAGGTTCCTGTCACTAATGCGTTAGAATTGAGAACTTAAAAAAAGTAAAATTTATTGAATACTTTAGAAAGCTAATTTCTTTGAGTGTAAATTTTATTCAGCACATGTAGACAAATGTGCTTATATTTATTTATAAATATACAATATATGTTTTCTCTAAAGCAAAAGTTTATTCATTCAAAAAGTTGTTGTTTTTCTTAAGCACAATATTTTTAAGTTTGTTTTTTACAGACTGTCAGTATTTGTTAGTTTTTAACTAAATAAAATAGTTTTCATCACATGTTCTAGTAGCAGTATAACAAGAAATAACTGCAATATATAGTTGAAAAGAAATAAAACTACTGATCTAAACTTAGCTAATGGCTCTAGGTCCACCCAAAACTTTCAAGTAACGAAAATAGAATATAAGTTGCAAGCAACAACTTTTAAGTTGACTTGATGATATTCTTGATGTTATTTGATTTGTTCAGTTACTTTTGACCGAATCGAAAAGTGTAAAGCCAACAAAATGAAAGAAATATCTAAATCAGTCATGGGCAAACACATACCACCATGTGTATATTTGTGTGCGTTAAGCAGCAGAGAGATGACTGCACGTTATAACAAAATGGTGGTACACTGAGAAAAGTTTTGAAATTTGTTTTCTATTGCAAATATTTTTACGACGAGAAAAACTCATGAACTTTTGGGCATTTTAAACAAAAATGGAATAAAGGGAAAGAGTTTTTCATTTAAGAAAAGTAGTAGTATTTTTAAAAAGTAGTATTAAATAAAACTACTGAAATATCATTAAGAAAATCACGACTTTCTATTCGATTTCGAACTTTTAAGGGATATTACCGAGATATTAACTGAACTTAATTTAAAGTTCAACTAATCTATCCAAATCGATGTTTCCTTTATATTCCTTAATACGCAATAAGTCACCAATGTGTTGATCGGTTAACCTTTTAATTGCAACAACTTTACTTTTCTGTCATGTCCCCTAAGGTCATTTAAGGGTCCATGGCAAGTTTCATAATGCCTTTTCAAAAAAAATAAAGCTTTTCTACATATAATTTTATAACATACGACGCATTGTGCCTCACCGTCCATGTTTTCTATAAAAAAGAAATCATTTTCCCAATTTATATCAAACATTTTGCTAGGTGTAATAAAAGAGAAAAAATCATAAGCATAAAAAAATCCGCAACGTGATCTTGCTTCTACAAAAGCTGAACAGCAACTGATTTGATTTTGATCTCTGAGATCGAAACAAAGCAAAACAAACAAGTGGTCATTTTAGTAAAACACAGACACACTAATACACACAAGCTTATAGTGTAGGTGTGTCAACAAAGCGTCAGCAGAATTTCTTGGCCTATGCACTCGTGCATTAGAATTTCAGTTTTGCTCGTGACTGATCTAAATGCGTATTAATTTCCAAAAGAATTCGTAGAAATAAGGAAATAAAACTTATTGAAAATCTTTTGGCAAAGTGTTTAAATAAAAGAAAACATACACCTCTAGTAAATAAATAGTAAAAAGTTAGAACAAACATTACGAACTTGTATTCAAAGATTAGGTAATTTATAAATTACTATTGAAATAGTTTATAGTTTACCTTTCTAGGAAAAACTTAATATTTTTATATTAAATATATAAATTTTCTTAAAGGAAACTAGAAAAATACACTTTTTTAAAATTTCTTTTATTGGCTATAGTTAACAAAATTTATTTGTATAGAAGATTTTTTAAAATTTCTTGATGTTTTTATTTATGTAGAACAAGTAAATATTACAGTAAATTGCAAATATTATATTAGCTATGAGCAGATTGAATTAACAAAAGTATATTAAGAATATCTTACAATACTTTAGTTTATTTTTAACAATTTAATATGTTGTAATACAACTGAACTAGAAGTGAACTAGAACTGAACTAGAAATGAACTAAAAGTGAACTAGAAGTGAACTAGAAGTGAACTAGAAGTGAACTAGAAGTGAACTAGAAGTGAACTAGAACTGAACTAGAACTGAACTAGAACTGAACTAGAACTGAACTAGAACTGAACTAGAACTGAACTAGAACTGAACTAGAACTGAACTAGAACTGAACTGAACTAGAAGTGAACTAGAAGTGAACTAGAACTGAACTAGAACTGAACTAGAACAGAACTAGAACTGAACTAGAACTGAACTAGAACTGAACTAGAACTGAACTAGAACTAGAACTGAACTAGAACTGAACTAGAACTGAACTAGAACTGAACTAGAACTGAACTAGAACTGAACTAGAACTGAACTAGAACTGAACTAGAACTGAACTAGAACTGAACTAGAACTGAACTAGAACTGAACTAGAACTGAACTAGAACTGCCTTGAAATGAACTAGAACTGAACTAGAACTGAACTAGAACTGAACTAGAACTGAACTAGAACTGAACTAGAACTGAACTAGAACTGAACTAGAACTGAACTAGAACTGAACTAGAACTGAACTAGAACTGAACTAAAAATGAACTAGAACTGAACTAGAACTGAACTAGAACTGAACTAGAACTGAACTAGAACTGAACTAGAACTGAACTAGAACTGAACTAGAACTGAACTAGAACTGAACTAGAACTGAACTAGAACTGTACTAGAACTGAACTAGAACTTAACTAGAACTTAACTAGAACTGAACTAGAACTGAACTAGAACTGAACTAGAACTGAACTAGAACTGAACTAGAACTGAACTAGAACTGAACTAGAACTGAACTAGAACTGAACTAGAACTGAACTAGAACTGAACTAGAACTGAACTAGAACTGAACTAGAACTGAACTAGAACTGAACTAGAACTGAACTAGAACTGAACTAGAACTGAACCAGAACTGAACCAGAACTGAACTAGAACTGAACTAGAACTGAACTAGAACTGAACTAGAACTGGACTAGAACTGAACTAGAACTGAACTAGAACTAAACTAGAACTGAACTAGAACTGAACTAGAACTGAACTAGAACTGAAAAAAAAATTAAAAGAGAGCTTAAGCTACGGTTAGGAAATATTATCTGAAGTATTTTAATTTAATTTATATTTATTCCATATAACAACAACAATTTTTAGCACACCTTTTTCACTTTATTGTATTTCTCATTTCAAATGATGTAATTCATCTTCAAAAAATTTTTACAAAATCCGCACAGAAAGTGTAATCTTCAGTTAAAACTCATAAACCTATTCAATCTAAAATACACACCTCAAATGTTTTGTTTTCGTAAATTAACGTTAAAGAAAAAAAAACAATACATTACAAAACTTCAACACCTTTATATTTGTTCATTAACATTACAGGTATTTAACAAAAACCTGCCATTATTAACACCCAAACTGAGCAGAGTTCGAATACAGCAAAAAGCAGCCTGTAATTTCTGTTAGCTAACCTTGTCTTAGAGCCATAGCATCAACTACAATATGTAATTAAAACTTTGGATTAACTTGACAATTAAAAGCGTGAATGAGAAAAAAAAAACAAATAAATTAATAGAAAATAAACCTTGACATCACATCGTCATCATCTTCATCATCATCTCACTTAGAAAACAAATCAAACAAAAATATGAGGAAAACCTACTCAGGTCGTGTTGGCTAAAAGATGAATAATAGCTATTCAAAGATGAACAAGTAAGAGTGTTATATTCGGCTGTGCCGAATCTCATATACCCACCATCAAACCGTATGCCGTAAAAGGAGTGCTCCCCTATAAACATCAGTGTGATATTTGGAATAAGGCTGAAGTCAATTATGGACCGAGCTCTTTTGAACTAACAAAATATTAATTTTTAAAAAACAAATATTTTATTTCTATTCTTAAACCGTGAGCGTCACTTATGAACCGATACTCATAAAATTTTGTACATAGATTATGTATAGAACTTGTTTATGTAAAATTTCAGCGCTATACTCGTATTTAAAATAAGGAACACTCGTATTTTATTAAACAAAACTCTTTCCTGAAGGGAACCTTTTGAGAATTACCGACACATTCCGCATGAAGGGGACCTTATATGGGCGGTAGGGTAAATTATGGACCGATCCTCCCTAAATTTGTTGGAGAGACCTTATATGGGGGAAGGGTCATTTATGGGCCGATTCAAAAAAATTGGTACAGAGGTTTTGGCTCGTAAGAAACTTACGTGTGTAGCAATTCATCGCTTTACTCGTATTTTTAAGACAGTAATGAGTGTTTAAGCTATTTCCTGAAGTGGACCCAATAGGGGGAGTAGGGCCAATTATGGACCTATCCACATAAAAGTTATTAAAAAGATTTTGGCTCGCGAGGAACTTAATTGTGTAAAATTTTATTGCTATACTCGTATTTTTAGCCAGTAATGAGCGTTAAAGTCATTTTCAGAAGGGTACCTTATATGGGGGATAGGGTCATTAATGGTCCGATCTTAAAAAAAATCGTAGAGCGATTTTGGTTCGTAAAAAACTTACTTATACCGAATTTCATCGCTATACTCGCATTTTTGGACCAGTAATGAGTGTTAAAGTAATTTTCTAAAGGAGACCTTATATGGGGGGTAGGGTCAATTATGGACCGATCCTCAAAAAATTTGGTAGAAAGATTTTGGCTCACATAAAACTTATTTATGTCGAATTTCATCGCTGTACTTGCATTTTGGGGCCAGTAATGATTGTTAAAGTCATTTTCAGAAGGGGACCTTATATGGGGGGTAGGGTCATTTATGGGCCGATCCTCAAAGAATTTGGTAGAAAGATTTTGGCTCATATGAAACTTATTTATGTCGAATTTCATCGCTATACTTGTACTTCTAAAGCAGTTATGCCCGTTAAAGCTGTTTTTTGGAGGTCCACTTGTATGGGGGCTATCCGAAAAAGTGGACCGATATTGCCCATTTTCAATACCAAACAAACCTTAACAATAAAGAATATTTATGCAAAATTTCAACTGTCTAGTTCCTCTCGTGTGGTCCCTATCGTGATTTCAACAGACAGACGGACGGACGGACAGACGGACGGACATGGCTAGATCGTCTTAGAATTTAATAAGGACCAGGAATATATATACTTTTATGGGTCTATGACCAATATTTCGATGTGTTACAAACGGAATGACAAAATCAATATACCCCCCATCTTTTTTGATGGTGGGTATAAAAAGAATGTCAAAAAAGAAGAATTGTGAAAACATGCAATTTTAAACAACAACAGAATGGAAAAAACAAAACTTAGCTGGTGAAATAGGGGAATGTTGGCGAAATGTAAATCTATAATGAATTTAATTATTTACAGATTTACGTTTGGGAAGAACGGGTTATTTTTAAAATAAATAAACAAAAACTAATTATAAATGAAGCTTAAGTGTTTATATATAATAATTATACACATCACATATGCATGTCAACATATGTTATAACTAGGGAACATTCCCCATCTTCAACACTTAGCTGCACATGCCGCCTTTTAATTAATACGTAAACAAAATTAAAAGTCGTTGAAAGAAAAGAATAGTTTAAATTGAAAACTAAATAAACAAATGAAATAACAATGGAAATTAACAATACACTTAAACACCTACACTATAACAAACATTATCGTACAATTACTCCCCACCCTTTTCTCTACAAACTATTGCAACGCAATTCCATTTAGATGTTGCAACAAATATTTAAAGGTGTGTAAAATTAAAATTTACAAACTCTTTAAGAAATGTGTATATTTTTGGAAATTGTTTATTTAAAAAATTAAATTATTTTGTTGTTTGTATAATTTAAATAAAATTTTTTAATTATTTATTTATTTATTTTATTAAAATATTACCGATTTAAAATGTTATTTATTTAAGAAGGCAGTATAGCTTTGACTCGATCAAATAAAAAACAGAACTCTCACAAAGAGCAGAACTAGAGCAGAACAGAACTAGAACAAAACTAGAACTTGAACAGAACTAGAAGAGAACTAGAACTAGAACAGAACTAGAACAGAACTAGAACAGAACTAGAACAGAACTAGAACAGAACTAGAACAGAACTAGAACAGAACTAGAACAGAACTAGAACAGAACTAGAACAGAACTAGAACAGAACTAGAACAGAACTAGAACAGAACTAGAACAGAACTAGAACAGAACTAGAACAGAACTAGAACAGAACTAGAACAGAACTAGAACAGAACTAGAACTAGAACAGAACTAGAACAGAACTAGAACAGAACTAGAACAGAACTAGAACAGAACTAGAACAGAACTAGAACAGAACTAGAACAGAACTAGAACTGAACTAGAACAGAACTAGAACAGAACTAGGACAGAACTTGCAATCTACATTTCTATAAATTATTACTAATTTTCATTAATTTATAATTTTAAAATTACAAAACAATTAAATTTGCTTCAGTAAATATTTTAATTGAAGTTTTAATTTCCAAAATTTTATATAATTAAATAATTTTATACAAATACCACAAATTGTCATGCTTAAGCTTTTTCTATTATATTTAATACAAAAAATACATAACTCTTTACCATTAATAATTCCCTTTCGATATCTCTATTGTGGCAAACAACAAAAAAAAAAAAAAAAAAAAAAAACAATGTTGTATTATTGTCTATTCAGGCTGAAACCATATTTTCAATATGACATTTGCCAGTTTGTGGTTAAAATATTGCAAAAAAGAAAAAACCCAGAGACCACACCAAACCCTCGCAAATGCACACTAAACACTTAATCTAAACCTAACAACACACATATACATAGCTACAAAAAAAACGGCATTGATGAGTTTAGGACACAATAAAGGAAACCTAGGTGAGCTTTATCACCTCTTTCTCCCGCTTGCCACTCCATAACATTCAATTTTACTAAAGGATTGCATAAGGAAGTAAGACAGTAGGAACAAGCCACAAAACGACTATCAACAGAATGACGAACAGACGGACATAAAGGCAAACAAGAGCAATGTTAACTTTTTTGTTGCATAAAGCCGCAGTGGCACAAACAGAAGTTACAACAAACCTAGACAATATTGAAATAGAAGGATTTTGGTGAAAAGAGGATGGATCTGTGTTTAGCTGGATTAAGTTAAACAACCTTAAGGAAAATTATACAACACAATGATGACATACATATGAATACAACTTTAAATAGTTGCCAATAAAATGAGTGTTTGTGTGTGTGTGTGTGTAATTGTATGTGCCACTTGCTTTCATATTGTTGAATATAGATTGTCAGTTTTTGTTGTTGCTGCTGTTACATAGCATCCTTTAGGCTGTTCTATAATGATGATAATGTCAGCAACAATTCAAAGCCAGAGAAAAGAAAAACACAAAAAAATAATTGTATGCAGAACTATTGCACACAGACATTCATTTACATGTGAATTTAAAATTCATATTAATCGGTTTTGAAAAGAAAAAATAGATAGATATGCAATGGTCTGTATCTTTACTAATACTGTGGCAGGTTCAATTAAAATGGCGGAAGAACACGAGGTAATTTTTTTTAAAATTTGTCTATAATTTTTAAAAAAATAACTTCTTTGAAAAAGCTTTGTAGAAATAAATATTTAATAGACAGTAATCTGCTTTCAAAAATTAGTTTTCATAAACCTAGTTTTATTACTAGAGCTTTTCTGAATAGGTGCAAAAGGAAATGCTGTTTAAAAGAAAAAAGACTATATTTGTCCAACAGATCTTTCGGCCAAATTATAAAAAATTACTTTTGTGCATAGAGTTAACAAAGCTGTTAAAAGCTTTCTCAGTAAGTGTTTTAAAAGCTTTAAAAAGGTTCAAGAAAGCTTTTTCAGTAATTGTTTTAAAAGCTTTAAAAAGTTTCATGAAAGCTTTTTCAGTAAGTGTTTTAAAAGCTTTAAAAAGGTTCAAGAAAGCTTTTTCAGTAAGTGTTTTAAAAGCTTTAAAAAGATTCAAGAAAGCTTTTTCAATAAGTGTTTTAAAAGCTTTAAAAAGGTTCAAAGAATGTTTGAAAATCTTTCTTAAGAAATTTGGAAAATATATTTTTATGTTTTAAAAGCTTTTTTTAAATTTTACACAATTCTTTTTAAAAATTTTTGAAATCTTCTTCCTAAAATTAGTTTTTATAAACTTAATTTTATTTCTAGAGCTTAAAAAGAGCTTTTTTTATGAGAAGGTGCAAAAGCTGTTTAAAAGAAAAAAGAGCTTATTTGTCCAACAGATCTTTGGGCCAAAAAAACAAAGAAAATATAGGAAAAATACTTTTGTGCATAGAGTAAACCAAGCTTTTCCTGACAAAAGATTTTAATAGAAAACTGTTAAAAGCTTTCTCAGTAAGCTTTGAAAAGGTTCAAGAAAAGTTTGATAATCTTTCTTAAATAATTTGGAAAATATTTTTTTTAAGCTTTAAAAGTTTTTTTTTAAACTTTTACTTTAAAAAACTTTTTGAAAATAAATTTTAAAGTTTTTTGAAATTATATTTAAGCTTTTTTTGAAACATTCTTAAAATAAAATTATTTTTGGAGAAAAATTAAAAGCTTTTTTAGAAAAAGTTTTAAATTTAAAAAATAAATCTTTAAATCGTTTTAACTAATAAAAAGTTTTATATTTGTGAAGAAATTAAGTTTTTAATGTTTTAAAAGCTTTCTTAAGAAAGAGTTTCAAAGGGGTTTTTAATAAAAAGTTAAAAAGCTTTTTAAAATGATATGAGAGAGAAGGAAATAATTTTAAAAATTTTTTTAAAATGTTTCCCAAAATTTAATGTTTGTAAAAATCGTTCAGTGCTTTTTGGAAATAAAAGCTTTTTTTTTTTCTAATAAAAATTGTACAAGTTTTTTGTAGAAAAAAGTTTAAGAAGCTTTTTAAAAACAATTTTATTAGCATTCTTAAAGAAAGTCGTTAAGCTTTCATTGAAAAAAGTTTTACATGAGTTTTAAGATGTTTTCAAATGTTTTCGAAAGCTTTTTTAAACATTTTTTTAAAGCTTTGAAAAATGTAAATAAAAATCTATTTAAAAACTGTTAAATCTAATTATTTTAACGTTAAAACTCCACATCCAAATACATAAAGATATTATTAGATTAGGTCTTTGTAGGCCTCATAACTGGGCCACCAAAAAAAGTTATGCCGTGTACCCACTGCACAACGTATATATGTATGGGAATGTATGGTTATATAGATATGTTGGCATTACAAAACATTTGTAATTGTTGTTAACTTACAAGCGTTTACGTTTGTTCATTCATTCAGTCATTCATTTGTAACTCATTTTGTTGTCTATGTAGTTGTTGTTGCTGCTGTTGCTACAACAGTTGTGGTTGCCGAGTTAAACACATGAATGTATGTGCCACATACATAAATATAGTATGTGTGGCTAGTTTTATGGATGTATGCATATGAAGGATAATTCAACGGAAACCGGATGTGTGTTGACAAAGAGTTTTTCTCCATATGGTATGATTGTAAAATGAGGAGTGCATGTGTGTGTTAAACTTTATACATATGTATGTTATTATATGTGTGTGTATTTTAATTTAAAACTCAACTAAACTCATTTTTTTACACCCACATATAACTTAAATATATGGTTATATCCTGTAATATACTTACACTGTTGTGCGGGTGTTTGTTAAAAGTTTTCAATGAATGAAACTTTTCGTCTATTTTTTAAATATAACATTTTGTTGTAGTTTTTGTTGGTTTAATGTTTTGCATCGATATCATTGTAGCTTATTTACTATATCTACCATATATTCATAGATTTATGTATCATTTTGAGCTATTTATGAATGTGTTTGTTTGTATTTGTTAAAGAAAACCCCGAAACAATATTATTTTGCTGTAAAACTTTTGTTCAAAAATAAAAACTAAACTTTAGGATTTTTGTTTCAAAGCTTCTATGGATACTATTTGTGAGCAGCAAGTAATTTATTTGTATTTCCTTTGAAAACCTAGCAAAAAATAAAGTGAATATTTAAACACAATAACACATTTTACTACCGATACTTCTAAGATTCTTACTAGAAACTTGTTGTAAACATTTGAGCTTTAAAATGAGCTTTTTGTTATAATACGTATTATAAAGCAATTTTAGAACATAATTACAAAAGCTATCTAAGTAAGAAAAAGTTTTTAAAAGCGTTTTTAGTAGTATTAAAAGATGCATATTGTACGAAAGCTTTTCTTATGTAAAAATATTTAAAAGATTTTTAGAAGAAAGTCAAAAAGATTTTATTATAAAAAGCTTTTTTCACAAAATTTTCATAAAAACTCGTTTCAAAAAATTTCTGATGAAATATGTTTAAACAAGTTTAGAAAGCTTTTTGATGAAAATTTGAAAAAAAAATTTGAAAAAAATATGAAAAAAGCTTTTTTATGAAAAAATTGCATAAAGCTCTTAATTAAAAAGAACTTTATACTAAAGCTTTTATAAAACAGAGCTTTATGCAAAAGCTTTTATAAAAAAACGTGATCTTTTTTATAAAAAATACTACCAAAAGCTTTTTTATGAAATTAAAGTTTAACAAATTTAGGAGAAAATATTGTTTATGAAACAGGTTTGAAGAGTTTTTTGTTTTTAATTAAATATATTTTCTTTTTTTATAAAAAAAGTTAAAAAACTATTTTAAGAATAGTTTTTAAAAAATGTTTTCTTTTTTTAATATAATTAAAAAAAAAAATGTTTTAAAAAACTTAATTGTGAAAGAAATTAGAAAAGATTTTTATGTAGTTTTTTATGCAAAAAGTTTCAAAAGCATTTTTATAAAAAAGGTTAAAATGAAAAAAAGTTTAAAAAAGCTTTTTTAAGCTTGAAGAAGCTTTTGTATGAAAAACATTTCTTAAAAGCTTTTCTTTGAAAAAAGTTTAAAAAAGCAGTTTTATAAAAGTTTACAAAAAAAGTTTAAAAAGCATTTTAACGAAAAAGTTTTAAAGACTTATTAATTAAAAAGTTTAAATTAAAAAGCTTTTTTATGGAAAAAGTTTAAAAAACTTTTTATGAAAAAAGTTTAAAAAGCTTTTTTATGAAAAAAGTTTAGAAAGCTTTTTTATGAAAAAAGTTTAAAAAGCTGTTTTATGAATAAAGTTTAAAAAGCTTTTTTATGAAAAAAGTTTAAAAAGCTTTATCATATAAAGTTAGAAAAGTTATAACGGAAATGTTTTTAGAAAAATATACGTATACACATGAAAAAAATTAATTTAAAAAGCTTTTTTAAGAATGAAACAACAAAACGAGCTTTGTATAAAAACCATCGAGAGCTTTTTAATCAAAAAAGCTTATTATTAAGATCGTCGAAGAAGCCTTATCATGAGCAAATTTAAAAAGTTTTTTTTAAACTTATAACGATTTAGATAATGAAAAAATAAAAAGCTTTTTTCTTTGCTGCTTTTTACACTCTCGTAAATTTTCCTTTCTTAAGGAAAATGCCTGTTCGCTGGGTTATTTCTGTTCTTTTGCTCATTTTAAACTTTTTTGTCATTTAACAATTGCTCAATATTGCTTGTCACCATCATATTTATCTATTCATATGCTAAACATATTTCCATATATAATTTCTTTCTATTTGCCACAAAATGAAAATAGGAAAAATGTAAAAGAAAAGTTACATCCAGAAAAATGTGGAAATTTGACACTGTTTTGGAAGGTACATCGTTTTTTGCACTACAAAAAGTCTAAATATCTATCATATCGATCGCCAACATAAAGGAGCATATCGTTTATCCAGAAAAGCTCATCTATAATTAAAACAGTCTAAAGGATCTATGCAGACTCTGTTGGCTTTGTCAAGAATGATAGTCTGATGCTGAGTCTATAAGACTAGGTTATGAGTTCAATTCCCAGATTTATTACCCAGAAAAAACTTTCATTACCATGTAAGCGGTTAAAATGCCAAAATTTACTTACACAATAGCATTTTAAGTCATTATTTTAACACGGTGATGTCATTGGAGGCAAGTACTTACCACTAACGATTACAAGTAATTTGAAAAAGTTGTCATTGAAAATCGCCTGAAAAAACGTATACAGCTTCTATATCTTCACTGGCAATATGACTAATGATTTAGAAAGTATTTATATAATACATTATTAGTAAGACCTTATTAGACTACTTCTATGTAATCCAGACGATATGTAGTAGCCATTGAAAAGTATATTGTTAGGTAAGTAGTTACAATTGAAAGCTATTACCCAGTTTTTGCTGGGTAATTATGTATTAAACAAATTATGTGTTTTTGAAAAGTGTGAATCAAATAGAAGGATTCTGCTAATATTACCAATATTTTTTCAGTGTATTTAACAATTGTATGTTTACATACACATACATATGTTGTTTGTTATTATAGATTGTAAGAAATAAATAAAATGACAGTAATCATTGTAACTATTTTTCAACTTTTCTCTCAATTGTTTCTCTATTTCCCCCCTTACTTTTATTTTTTTTTGGTGGAGGGGGCGAAATCTCATACACTTTAGTTCATGACAAGTGAAAACAATCAATTCCCTAGAGTATATTTTAAAATTGTATATCTTTAGACACTTAAATGTATTGATAGATGACAATTTCTTTTAAGTATATGGATTATTTTGCCAATGAGGGGAATTTTTGTGGTAAGAAAATGTGTTTTTTTTTCATCTATTTTTATTCTAAAGAAAATTGTTATTTTAAGGAATTTAATGTAATGAGATGAGGTACTTGTTAAATTGTATATACATATATATACGTTTGTAGGTGTAAAAGCTAAATCGAATTTTAAATTAACAGTAATGTATTTTTAGAATTTTAAAATATTTATACCCCTTCCAGAATGAAAATTAAGCTTATTTGAATAAAAAAAAAAAACGCAAAGACGAAAAGCTTTATCTATCTGACGTCATTATACCCTAGAGGAGATATGAAGATTTCATTACAAGTTTCAAGAAGTGGTTCGATTCTCTGCATACATGCATAGACAGAGAAAGACGAAAGCTGTCTGTTTTTATACATTTGTACTGGTGAGAGTTAGAGAGTACGATAATAAGAGAGATCATTGCTTAAGTATATCTATTATACAGTATAATTCCTAAAGTAAATCTGTACCAAACCATATATAGGAGTGCTCTTCATATTCCTTCCTTCTTCCGGCAAAATATCTACCGGTTATACGATAACCGGAGAATGAGATTGTGGCCCTTAAACTTTAAGGGTTTTCACATGATCGAAAAGGTGATATTTTAAACAATTTGAATACTCTATTTTTATGTTATTCATTGTTAACAGATGTGCCCCTATGGCTTATGGTCCCCTTCTATAAAGAGTTCAGTTAGGTATTTTTATGGTTTTTGTTTATTAAGTCGATTAATGTGCGTGCCCTAAGGCTACATTTGGTTTTCATTGTTTTTTAACTCAAACCTTTAGGGGAAACTTAATACCATGATTCATATGCGAAAGACCCTCTGGACATTTTACACTTGCAAAAAATTACCTTTAAATAATAATCAAACTGCAGAAAAAGCTGAGTTTATAGTACTTCAAGGGTTAAGCGAACTAATGCTTCATTAAGAAACAATATTGAAATTTCTCTAAATAAACGAACTGGAATCTGATTCTATACTGGCTAAACATATTTTCGATCCCAAATAGATCGTTATAAGTCAACACCCTGTAGATAGTTTGAAATGAGGTTGTGTGTTATATTAGACCAGAAGAAATACATCAAGCCACTATTTTGAGCTTGTTATGCTCAACTTTAACAGAGTCTTTGGTGGGAATCGACCCCACAATCTCTGGAATGGTCGACTATAACACTACTATAGCACTACTGACTATAGCACTACTGAAAGCTCTACATTTTCTGCTTTAGGAAATATATCATCGAAATTTACATAGAACGATTTAAACCAAAGGAATGAGTCGACTGAGTAATCTTTTCGAATAAGTTAAATATAAAACTATTAATCCGGAGATCAGATCACTTTAGTATAATCCAAATCAAAATAAAAACAGCCGCAACAACAGTTTCAGTAAAATAGGAAATTGGGGTGTCATCAGAGCGATTCAAAACATGTACATCACATCAGATATTATATAAAAATGCCGGATGTCTCTTAAAGAAATATCGAGACATTAGGCGGGTGTCTTTTAAAAACTTAAAAAGCTCTTAAAAATAAGTAAAGTGGCGAAAAAGCTCCACATTTTTGCCAATAAAATATATGAGAAAGAACATGCTCAAGATTTGGGCCACCGTGAACATCAAAAGAAAACGTTTTGAGTTAAAACTGTATAGACTTGATCTAAGAAGAGAAAAAGCTCCGCATTTTTGCCCATAAAATATTTGAGAATGAACACCCTCAATATTTGGCCACGAAAGTGGACACGAAAAGGATACGTTTTGCGTTAAAACTATATATACTCGATCTAAGACACCTCATAGCGATTATAGGCTTTCATTGATCAGCTGATAAATATACATCAAAGACAAAACCAGTTTGATTGTCAAACACTCATAGGCGATTAAGGCAATGAATTGGCTTGAAAGTAATGATGTCTAGCTGGATTAGGATCCCCAGCAATAACTTACATTGAAACGTAAGGGGTTACAATGCTTGAGACAAGTACGCTCGCATACATATAGGGAGTATGTCATTAATAGACTCCTTATAAGTAATACATACAGTATATAGTAGTCATTGAAAAGTAAGTACATGTAATAACCATGTTTTTGCTGGGCATTTACGTGTTTCATTCTTGGATGAAATCTATGATTTCGATCCAAAATTAAAGAAATTGGAATGTGCCTTGGATTGTATAAATTCTCTAAATTACAATAAGAGTATCGTCGGGACTTGATGAACTTTTCTAGATTTTGATTGCAAAACCAATATGATATATGATCAATAGAGACTTTAAAGATTCGACACATCCATGAACTATAGTGGTCAATTGAATTTAAAAAAGGGCAATGTATCTAGACTTTTAACAGAAAATCGAAAAGTTTTCTTAAATTCTTCACAAAAGGAATATTTGTTATTTGTATTCAAAACGAAATAAAGTTCTATATTATTGAACTTTATTTCGTTGCTCTTAATAGCTTTTATATGCAAAATTTTCCTTTAGTCTTAAAACGTTATTTTGAAAACTTTTTCAAACGCAGGGTTGAGGTAACATTGATAATCCATATACGTGGAGTTCTCCTGGGTATCACAAAGAATAACCCCCACCCTCTTTAACATTATCTGCTGTAAAAACTTGTTTTCAGTTTTTATGAAGAGTTTGAATAAAAAATAAATACATTATTATAGTATCGTATGGTAGGTAACGTGTAAATTAAACTCAAACTTGTATTTAAATAAATATTTGAATACATGAGTACGTGTGTGTTGGAAAATCGACTCATTAAATTGAAAAGAATACTGAGAGAAATTGGTTATTTTATATCAGAAACTCAATTATTAGCAGTATCTTTGACATCTAACCTATTAAGGGCAACTGATGTAGAACTAGTTTCATGACTAGTAGGGATTTAAAACTTTATATTGAATCTGAATATTTAGAATAACTGATTTCTCACTGATTCTTAGAGGGTTAAGGACCAGTTAAAGGTTACAAATTTTCTAATAAATCTGAATATTGAGATTAACTAACGTAGTCTCATCACTGGATGTTAACGGTTCTGGTTCTGAATATTGAGAATAACTAATGTAGAACTAGTTTCATCACTGGTTCTTAAACTGATCAAAAAACACTGACATATATAAGTTGGGAAAAATGGAACTGTTTCAGAAACTCAATTAGAAGCAGTGACTTTGGCAGTTAACTTATTAAAGGCAATTGATGCAGAACTAGTCTCGTTACTAGTTCATAAGGGGTAATGGATCGGTTAAAGATCTAGAGTTTTCTTAGGGGTTAAATGCCGGATAAAGTTATAGAACTTTATATTGAATCTAAATAACTTTAACATAAAGAATCTGTCAACTTGAACATTGAGTACTATAAACAACAAAATTTTGCCCGCAAAATTTCTTTCAGTGTTCTCACATTCTATAAGTATTTATTTACTTTATTTTGCAACGTTTTGTTGCAAATATTATGTTGTGTATGTTTTCATGTTCTTTTTATACTGTATTCCTTTTGTAACTGTTTACCGCCATTATAACCACAATATTATACCCCAACTTATACAACAACAACAAAAAAACTCTAATGTAATTTCTATAAATGTGTTATTTGTCTGCTTGCGTGTGTAAAGGATATGTCTGCTTATGTGTGTGAAAGTATCAATAGATGCTTTTTGTATGAGTGCGACAATATAACCCGGCAATTCGGCGAGGCTGCATAAATTAGTTTAGAAGGGACTTTAAAGTGATGATCGACTTCCCCCTTGATTACTTAGTGACATTATAGTGAGTATTGACTACCAGCTAGTTTACTTGGGAACACTAAAGTGACAATTGACTTTCTTACTCTATTACAAAGAGCAAACACGCCTTGAATGAAATATGTATAAATATTCAAGTCAATTACAAACTTAGACAAATGATACAATGAGTCCTTTTTGGAACTACTGGTTTAATAAGAATACCAGCATGTGTGTATATGTTTTAAATCGTAATGTGGTTTTTGTTTCTGTATATTTTTTTCGGAGCTTTTTTTGTGTCATTGTGTTAATCCGATAACTGTGTAATTTGAAAAGTAAAAAGGTAAGAAAAACAGCAACAAAATAAAAACTACACAGGAAAACAATTGACAAAACAAATAAACATGAATGTTTTTATTTCTTTCGTTTTTTTTGCTGTTTTGTTTGCCATTTTATTTTTAAACTCATTCATTGTACGAGTTTGTTGCAAGGACATCCCTCTTTCGTTTTTATATATTATTTTATTATTTTTTGTTGTTTCATCATCATCGTCAATTTCACTTGATTGTCCTTTTTTATTAGTATCGATATTTGTCTAAAGACAAATAGAAAAAAAATCAACAAAACTCTAAACTAAAAAGGATTTTATATACCAAAAGGAACTACTAAATAGTGCTTCAAAAAGAAAAGTTTTTCTTTTGCTCGGGTTTTTTTTTTTTGCCAAAACGAAAACTTAAACAATCATCTGCCATGCACAGTGGATTTAAGGTAAATAAACTTGGATTAAATCGGAAAATCTATAGAGTGAAATGTAGTATATGTTCTATAGAGAATCTTGCCTATCGCCTAGTCTCTAGACTGGTCTATAGTCCAGTCTATAGTCTGGACTATAATGTAGTCTGTAATCAGTCTAGTCTATGGTCTGGAATGTAGTCTAGTCTATAATCTGGACTATAGTCTAGTCTATAATCTGGACTATAGTCTAGTCTATAATCTGGACTATAATCTAGTCTATAATATGGACTATAGTCTAGTCTATAGTCTATAGATTAAATCGGCAAATCTAAAGAGTGGGATATAGTATATATTCTGGTCTATAGTTCAGAATATAGTGGAGTCTTGACTACAGTCTAGTCTATAGTCTGGCCTATAGTCTAGACCATAGTCTGGCCTATAGCCTAGACTATAGTCTGGCCTATAGTCTAGTCTATAGACTGGATTATAGTCTAGTCTACAGACTGGACCATAGCTTAGTCTATAGTCTAGACTATAGCTTAGTCTATAGTCTAGACTATAGTTTAGTTTATAGTCTAGTCTATAATAGACTAGACTATAGACTAGACTATAGACTAGACTATAGACTAGACTATAGACTAGACTATAGACTAGACTATAGACTAGACTATAGACTAGACTATAGACTAGACTATAGACTAGACTATAGACTAGACTATAGACTAGACTATAGACTAGACTATAGACTAGACTATAGACTAGACTATAGACTAGACTATAGACTAGACTATAGACTAGACTATAGACTAGACTATAGACTAGACTATAGACTAGACTATAGACTAGACTATAGACTAGACTATAGACTAGACTATAGACTAGACTATTGACTAGACTATTGACTAGACTCTATAGACTAGACTATAGACTAGACTATAGACTAGACTATAGACTAGACTAGACTAGACTATAGACTAGACTATAGACTAGACTATAGACTAGACTATAGACTAGACTATAGACTAGACTATAGACTAGACTATAGACTAGACTATAGACTAGACTATAGACTAGACTATAGACTAGACTATAGACTAGACTATAGACTAGACTATAGACTAGACTATAGACTAGACTATAGACTAGACTATAGACTAGACTATAGACTAGACTATAGACTAGACTATAGACTAGACTATAGACTAGACTATAGACTAGACTATAGACTAGACTATAGACTAGACTATAGACTAGACTATAGACTAGACTATAGACTAGACTATAGACTAGACTATAGACTAGACTATAGACTAGACTATAGACTAGACTATAGACTAGACTATAGACTAGACTATAGACTAGACTATAGACTAGACTATAGACTAGACTATAGACTAGACTATAGACTAGACTATAGACTAGACTATAGACTAGACTATAGACTAGACTATAGACTAGACTATAGACTAGACTATAGACTAGACTATAGACTAGACTATAGACTAGACTATAGACTAGACTATAGACTAGACTATAGACTAGACTATAGACTAGACTATAGACTAGACTATAGACTAGACTATAGACTAGACTATAGACTAGACTATAGACTAGACTATAGACTAGACTATAGACTAGACTATAGACTAGACTATAGACTAGACTATAGACTAGACTATAGACTAGACTATAGACTAGACTATAGACTAGACTATAGACTAGACTATAGACTAGACTATAGACTAGACTATAGACTAGACTATAGACTAGACTATAGACTAGACTATAGAGACTATAGACTAGACTAGATTATAAGTCTATAGTCTATTTTATAGTCTAGTCTGTTGTCTAGTCTATAATCTGTACTATAGGCTAGTCTATAGTCTGGGCTACAGTCTAGTCCATAGTCTGTACTACTGTATAGTCTAGTCTATAGTCTTGACTATGGTCTTTCCTGGAGTATAGTGTAGCCCATAGTCTCGAGTATGGTCTAGCCTATAGTCTGAAATGTAGCATATTCTATAGTCTGGGCTATAGTCTAGTATACAGTCTGGACTATAATCTAGTACTTTGTGTATTTTATAGGCTGGTCTATAGTTCAGTCAATAGTCTGGACTATAGTGTAGTCTATACTCTGGAATATGGTCTAAAGTCTGGAGAATAACCTACTCAATATTCTGAACTACAGTCCAGTCTACAGCTTGGTTTGTAGTCTCTCAGATGGACTATGGTCTATGATCTGGACAACAGTTTTGTCCAACGTTTTTTCTCTTGTATGGTCAATAGTCTGGTCTATAATCAATCCTTCCTACTGTATCGAAAGATGAATTGAACTTAACTACTAAAACGCTAAAAATAACCATTGTTTTGCCAAAAAGCGGTAAAAAAAGAACTTTATTACCTTGTGGATAAACGTGAGGAAAACTGTAAAGAAAGAAAAACAGAAAATTAGTTAAATGTTGGAAAAAAGTTTTTTTTCTTTTTTGCTTAAACTAACTAAACTAAATAAAATGAAATACTTGTGAGAAAGAAAAAAATAAATGAACTGGTATTAAAGATATTTAATAATATTAAAGAATTTTACAAGTTTAACAATATACTTTTTGATAAAGATATTTCTTTTGAATATAAATTTAGCTGCACAATTGTAAAAAAAAAATAAAATTCGAGACTTCTAACTTCACTGATATCAGACATTACTTGCTGTGAGTTTGAATGTCGGCTGAGCAGTTCTTTCTTATTCGGAATTTTTTATATTATTAATTTAATTAAATTATTAAATATTCCTTTTGTTATAAATGTTAGGCTTGATTAATACCAAACTACCCGCATTTAAAATTTCACACCATTTTTCTTAACTTAATTACAAGATAAGCAATTACATTGATATGTTGTTATTCATTATGTCAGGAATGTGAGTAATAATTTAAAATTTAATTATCAAACCTTTTAAAATAATTAAAACTTTGCAGCCTTTAAATGTAATTATTTTGCTGACTATTTAGTTATTTAAAAATTCCCTTTAGTACATTAATATGAAACCAATTTGGATAGTGTTTTTTATGGATACATATAATCAATGTTATGCTTATAGTTTGGGGCCATAATAAGTAATAATCAATTATTTAAAGAATACTTTTATTTACGCATTATTTTAAAATATATGTATAATACAAATACATAATAAATTGTAGGAAAATCCCAGCAAACAAAAGCAGCAAGCAGTTTAGACTTTAATCCAGACTGTAGACAACAGCCAGAATATAGTGCAGATTAGAGTACAGACAATACTCCAGATTATAGTCTAGACTACAGACCAGATTACAGTCCAGGTCATAGAGAAAACTATAGTCCAGCCTTTAGTAAAGTCTACAGACTAGACTTTAGTCCATGCTGTAAATTGGTATGACCTAAAGCCTGAACTACTAATTTACAGCGTGTACCATTGTCTGATCTATAGTATGTACTATAAACTGGATTATAATCTTAACTATAGGTTGGTCAATAGTCTGAATTATAGATTTGCATCTAGTTAACACTATAGACTGGTCGGTAGACTACAGATCGGTCTATAGTCTATGGCCTATAGCCTGTTCTATAGTCTCAACTATAGATTAATATATAGTGGTTACTATAGACTGATCTATAGTCTGAACTATAGACTGGACTATAGTCTGGACTATAGTATGGACTATTGATTGGACTATAGATTGGACTATAGACTGGAATATGGTCCGGACTATAGTATGGACTATATACTGGACTATAGTCTGGACTAAATAATGGACTATAGTGTGGACTATATAATAGACTATAGACTGGACTATAGTCTGGACCATAATATTTACTATACTATGGACTATAGTATGGACTATGGTATAGACTATACTATGGACTATAGACTGGACTATGGTCTGGAATATAGTATGGACTATAGATTGGACTATAGTCTGAACTATATTATAGACTGTAGACTGGACTATAGTATGGACTATATTCTGGACTACAGTATGGACTATAGTATGCACTATAGACTGGCCTATAGACTGGACTATAGTCAGGACTATAGGCTGCCCTATAGTCTGAGATATAGATTAATCTATAGTCTAAACTATGGACTGGACTATAGTCTGTGTTATAGTATGTACTATAGACTGGGCTATAGTCTGGACTATAGTTTGGACTATAGACTGGACTATAGTCTGGATTATAGTATGGACTATAGTATGGACTATAGACTGGATTAAACAAGGGACTATAGACTTGACTATAGTATGGACTATTGACTTGACTATAGTCTGGTCTATATTATAAGCTATAGACTGTACCATAGTCTGGATTATAGTATGGACTATATTATAAACTGGACTATAGTATGGAATATAGTATCTACTATAGACTGAACTATAGTATGAACTATAGACTCGAATATAGTCTGGACTATATTATAGACTATAGACTGGACTATAGTATGGACTATAGACTGGACTGTAGTATGGACTATATTATAGACTATAGACTGGACTATAGACTGGACTATAGACTGGACTAATGTATGGACTATAGACTGGACTATAGTATGGACTATAGTATGGACTATAGACTGGACTATAGTATGGACTATAGTCTGAACTATAGTATGGACTATATTTTGAACTATAGACTGGACTATAGTCTGGGCTATGGACTGGACTATATACTGGACTATGGTCTGTCTACAAACTGGACTATGTTCTGTACTATAGACTGGTTTGTAGTCTGGAATATAGAGTAATCTATATTCTGGACTAAAGTCTAATCTATAGTATCGACTATAGACTAATATATAGTCTTTATTACAGATTAATTTATAGTCTGGATTATAGACAAATCTATAGTGTGTAGTATAGACTAATTCATAGTGTGGACTATATACCGATTTATTGTCAGGACAAGGGACTATACATATTCAGATGAAGAAGTATACACCAAACTATACATAAGACTATACGTAGTTGTATCTACATTGGTGTATGACCAATAGCCAGATATATAGTCGGGTCGCTAATAAATTAATCTTGTGTCATTTTGCTTTCAATATTTCAAGTTTAAAGTTGTTTAATTAAATCATTTAATAAAATACTATAAAACGATTTGCATAAGCTTTTATTTGTTTAACAAACACTTTCTCCTGCTTAATCCTTAAAATGATTTCGAAAAATCTATACATTTTTTTTATAAATATTATATACAATAAAACCTAATTATATGTATAATATGAAATTAATAAACATATAAAAATATTAACTAATATAATACAACTCATAGCTATTTATATTATCCATATGCTATTTGTTTATTATAATTATTAACAATAAAGTGCAAAAATTAATACGATTATTAGTTAAGCATAAAAATACAAATAGCAAAAAATTATATAATAATTATTTATTTACTCCCATATGTAATGAAATAAAATAAATAATTTAAATTTATCTCTATTGATAAAATAGTTTAAATATATAAATTTGCTAAATGAGTATTTGCTCAAATAAAACTTTTTTGCTTAAACTAATTTTTCAATATAATTTATTTACTATATTTTTTTCTATATTGTTTTATATTTATAATTTTTTTAAAAATGTTTTAACCACACACATTATGTTTTATTAAAAGAAATAAATAATTAGATTTTGAAAAATTTTAAAACTATTATAAATGTTTTGTAATTTATAATATAAAGATTTTAAATTTGATTTCATATATGAGTAAATTATTAAATAAATTATTAACTTCCTTTTCGCAACTGTTTGGCTAATAATATGTGAGTAGCATGTAGGTGTTTAATTTCTAAAAATTTGTTTTTAATTTAATAATGAAAAATTGGAATAGTTCGATGAAATAATAAAAATAAATAGATTAAAGGGATTTAATTTGTTTTAGACTTTAATAATAATTAGTATAAATTTATAAATAATATTATTTAATAGATTATACCCACGTTCGATTTATATAATGGGTAAATAATATTTTAATTTAAAAAAACATTTTGAAATTTTTCTATAAAATTAATATATCGTCACCTGAAACGCAAAACTAACCAATAATTCAAAATTGATTTTATTGTTGATTGTAATGTATTGCATCAAAATAAATGTCCACACCAAACATTTACCAAAAATAAAGGTCCTATCTACAAAAACATTGAAATATTAAGGGTAAAAAAGTCAAATTTATCTATTTTTACATACGCCATTGTCAACTATCATAACAAATGATAGGTTTCACTATTAAACAATTTGTTTATTTCCTACAAAGAAATCGCGTTGATAGAAACAAACTTTTCAATTTAAGTAGTTTTTTGCCTCTCCAGTAAAATTTAAAAAATGTTAGATAGGGCCGTTTGCGTTTGAGGTACACGATATGTATAATGAATAATTTTCTACAAAACAAAAATTTCTGGATTTTTTTTTATAAAAGAAAATTTTCAATAAAAATAATCAAATTTTTCTCTATAAAGGAAAAGTTATCTACAATCT
>NW_023994534.1:0-87500 GCF_015586225.1 Lucilia sericata | reverse complement strand
ATCTCCATTTAGTCTGCTGGTAACCGGTTTGACAATGCTCCTGTGATAAGGATAGCAATAAGGATAGCTTAAGTTGTTTTTACTGTCTATACAGTTGCAGTTTGCTTGCCACCATACTGGCATCCAATAGAATAGTTTGGGTTTGAAAACCGCCTTGAAAATCAACTTATATTTGCTTTATTTATACAGTTCTCGATGTTCGGGTTACAGGATAGTGTACTGTCCAGGATTAGACTAAGATTAATTGATTGAGGGGGCACCAAACACTACGATCCAAGTTAAGGTCTTTTATGCAGCCCTTTGGTTCACCATTGGAGATTAAGTTCTCGTATGAATATTAATGTTATAGATAGTGATAGATTGAAATGCGATAGAAATGCGCCTCCCAGAATACTCACTCTGAGAGGCCATTGTGGCTGGCAGTCACAAACTACATGTTGAAGGTTTCATTCTGCAGTTCACATAATCTGCATAACCTCGTCTCATTGTTGCTGGTGGTATCTAAGTCCTCAGTGTCCGGTATGAAGTCCCTTTAATAAACTTAGGTCACTCTTGATAAGTGACAAACGAATGTCGAGAGCTTAATGTGAACACCTGCCTTGACGGCCTTATTTCACGGTGGTCTTTTTCAACCACTGGGTGGTTGGGACGGTTCACCACTCGCCCCTGAGCAGCTTCTCGGAAAGAGAAGGTCCACTCAGGTGGCAATCTTTGTACATGGCTGAGCCGGTCCATGTTCTTGATAAGTGACAGTAAGATAATAAGCGTGTTTTATAGTTTTCAGTCTGACTCCTTACAGCTTTGGTGGCACAAAGCTTTCAATCTTATACAAATCTCAGCCCGGTTCACCATTCGCCCCTGAGCAGCTTCCCGGAAAGAGAAGATCCACTCAGGTGGCAATCTTTGTACATGGCTGAGCCGGTCCATGTTCTTGATAAGTGACAGTAAGATAATAAGCGTGTTTTATAGTTTTCAGTCTGACTCCTTACAGCTTTGGTGGCACAAAGCTTTCAATCTTATACAAATCTCAGCCCGGAGAAATGTCCCTAATTGCAAGTCGTGAAACATTAACATCCAACACAGATACTCAATAATTTCCCATTAAATTGTAGAGTTTTAATAGTCAAATCCCAGTCTTTTTAAGGCAGTTATAATATCATTGGGATCAAAATTATTAAAATCAATTTCATTATCTAAGAAGGCCACAAGAGAAAACCCCTTATGTGCTAGAGTTCAGCGCGTCCAACTAGCAAATGTATTAATCAAAAAGGACGCAGAAGTAATAGTCCATAGTTCTTTTGTTTTACTCCCTTTGGGATCGTAAGGTATATGTAACGTTCTTAAAAATGCCATAGAGATGGATAGAAAACATTATGTAAGAAGATCCCTTAATTGTCAGAAAATCTTCAGGAATTACTCCGCCAGAACACGTGCATTTAAAACGCTCAAAGCTGTTGAGCGCCCAATATATCCATTCTCTATTAATGTTAATAGAGATAAGTCCTGTCACACTATAAACAGGAGTTGTATCTACTTAGGCTTTATTTAATATAAATCCATCAGTTTCAGTTGGAATTATTTTAATAAGAATTTGTGATTCTAACCTTAGTTATTTACACTCAGAATAATGAATCAATGATTCAGTTAAGAGTGTTAACAAGACCTTCAGTTTGTTGGAGATCTAGAGGGATGTTCATAAGATTTTGATTTGAAGCATTTTCTAATATATAGATTTGGACAAGAATGCTTGAAGACACAAAATAAGTTGAACAGATAATCTTTTCAGAACAAAGTTTTGCTCGTTAGTGCCATTTGTTAGCAAATATTTACAAGTATTTAAATACAGAGTTACTTTTAAATACCAGTTCAGATGTTTATTAAGTAAAATATTTACATTATACATATATATAAATTTACACCTACACACAAACACACATTTAAACTGATACTCACACATGCCAGGTTATATGTTTGAACCTTTAACCCAGGAAACATTACATTGAAGCAAATTGCGAATGTTTACGAATTAGTAGGGATCCGAAAATATACACTTATGAAAATGTTGGCGAAAATATATCCTGGTTTCCCCAACGGTGGCATGTTACCTTGGTGAAATCTCCATCTTGGTGTCATTGAAATATCCCGGGGAAAAGAGGTGCTACCAATACCTCTAGTCTACCGGGACTCTAAACTGGTGATGTTGAAATGTATCCTCGGCCTTTTCTTGGAATAATTTGACATGGGGTCTAAACAGAGTACCATATAATCTGGCACTACGGGTGGCCAGCTGCCCGCAGGACTTGTACTGGCTGTCAGTTGGTTGAGGTTCCTTCGTGATCCACGTAGTGGCTGTTTCAACTCAAATTCGAGGGGAGAGAATGTTGGTTTAAGGACTGACATATCCTATGCCATATAAATATGTATGTCTGGATTTTCTCTCCTGTGCTGTAGCTAACTCAACAAATGTCACTGGGTGATGTGACAGAGCAACTTATGCTGAATTCCTGAACCCATGCAGTATCTATTATTCTTCGCGTAGAAGGGCACCAGTATAGGTTGTGGAATTTTCAGGTTCAGACTTGATAGTTGCCTGTCATCCCGTTGATCGTTCTTTATGGTCTGTTAATGGAACTGATGTAATTGGTGAACGATCGGGAAAGACTCCTCTGCCCGACAGGAGACTATTACTGATTTAGTAGACCTTTTACTTCAGGGAAGTTTTCGGTGCTGTTACCATCTCATTAGGATGCATATTGTTCCATGCTACGCGACTTATGGCTGAGGTCCACCACTCAACTTGTCGGGGCAATTATTGGGTTCAAATTGATTTTGGTATCCTGATTTATTCGCTGGGTATTTCGGACTATCAAATACGTCTCTAGGTGCTGTTGCCAAATCAACAGGGCCACCTCAGTAGTGGGGTTGCACGGGCTTTAAAAGGTCAAGGAATGCACTGGAATAGGTCATTAGTAAAAGGGGATTGCATTTTAAATAAGGCAATATTTCATGACATCTAAAGGGTGGTCACCTTCCGGTATATCGGAAGATTGAGCCAATATAGTAGATAGCTCGAGTACTTCAGAAAAGTGCTTGACATGGACCAGCACAGCCATATACAAAAATTGCCACCTGAGTTCTTCATAGAAGGATTCAGAGGCGCGTGGTAGACCATCCCAAGTTTACCCAGTGGATGAAAAGGACCACTGTGAAATAAGGCCGTCAATGCAGGTGTTCTTGTCTTCTGGTTTCTTAAATATGATATGCTGTATTTGCGCCTTTTTCAATCCAGTCCATTTTACACATTACCTTATAGTACCGGCCTTCCATATGGAAGCTAATCCCTTTACACGTTTTGTCTATTAGTTTGGAACCATATGTATAACAACACACTCTTGTAAGATCTCCTATCTGTGATAAATGTTTCACAGTTCCTAAAAAATCATGTTTGTAGGGAACGACAATTATCTTTGACTGATTTACAAAGAAAACTGTATGATATTGATTATAGATCGGAGAGCGCAACCCAGCAAACACAAATGTTTGAAAACCAATTGAGAAAGTTTGATATAAATATAAAAAGAAGGAAGAAGGTAACTGCGATAGCTCCTTTTTGAACTTTGTGAAAATATAACTGTAATAATCGTTTACCTTTATGTTTGTTGGGTTCGCATGCATGTGTTAATGTGAACAATTGCCAACAAACAACTACATATCTGCAGGTTATATATAAAATTCTTTATATTTATCTATGAAATCATTTGAACTTTTGCAAAATAGAATTGTTGTAAGGACATAAATATTCTACTAAAAGATTATTTAATGTCATTTTGTAGATTAAATGAAATGTGTAGGAATATTTTGTAAAACATGATATTAATGTTTGGTTATTTTCTTCTTTTTTTGCACCAAATTTGATAAGTTCATCATGTAGTAGGCAAAAGAAAATAAAATCATATTTTGACATGACTAAAATTTATTGAAGAAATATTTATAAAGATATATAATATTGAATAATTTCGTATTTTTATTGTAGTTTAGGGAAATCATTTGAAAAGAAAGCGAACTAAAGGAGAGTTCGAGTTGTAAGCGACAATTTGTATATCATTGGAAAGGAAATTTTGTTTACTTTGGTAAATTATTAAAAATATCTAAACAATTTAATACATTTTGTAATGTTAAACATGTTAACTTTAACATAACAATGATTTATTATAAAAATAAAGTTCATTAGAAATCCATTAAAAAATGTATTCCTCTCAATAAATATTCTTAATTAAAAGATTATTTTGTCATCAACTACTAATCTAGTGTAATTTTAAAGAGCTTAAGTTAAGCATTTTTTTGAAATATCAAAAATTTGTTAATAATTCCATAAAACATATAAGAAATAATATTCTTACAAAAAAAAAAAAAAAAAAAAAAATTGTCACGCTTCTGTATTTAATGACATTTTAAAAAACACACGCATTGCAGACACACACTTACATCAAACTAATCTGGGGTATAAAATCTTGTTACCGGAATAACCCACACCCAGAGTTATTCCAAAATTTTGACAAAAACATATAAAACATATTTCTAATTTTGAAATCAAACGTTTTTCAAATGAAGAGTATGTATGTATGTGTCTTTTTGGTTTAGGAGGGGTGTGTGTTTTTTTAAAAAAGTAAGTTTAACTTTCATGACGATAAAAATACATCATTTTCAGCCACATCATCTTATACAGACATCAGTCTGTCCGTCCGTCCGTCCGTCTGTCAGTTTATACTTGTTATTATCCACACCATTATCATCAACGCCAAAAATTGTCAACATTATAGTCATCATGCTTTCTAAGCATTATAATCTTCATTATCGCCTTCATTATCATCAACCGTTTTTTTTTTTTTTTTTTGATTAGTTAATGTTTATTTGGTGTTGCTGTCATCCTCATCCTTTATGCGTGAGTGTAGTATGAGTAACTACAAATAACATTTAAGCATATGAGCAGTAATACAATTTTAAAAATTTCCTCCCCTCCTTTAAAGAGTAGTTGTCATTATCATGCCTTTTCGTTCCTTTCAAATATTCATTTACGAATGTTTTAATGTGTCAAAAAACGTGTTTAGAAAAACGACACAAAAACAGGAAATTATTTTCTAAAAAGCTAATTTTAGGTTAAACAATTTTTCATTTATTTAAATAACATATGACGTTACAGTAGAAGATTTATTAGCAAATATAGAATTTGTGCTAAACGATTCTTAATATCAGACTTTAAGTATTGTTAATTATATTTCAAAAGTTTAATCTTCAAAACTGTCTGCATCCTTATTAAATTCTATGACAATCTAATTAGGTCAGTCTGTCTGTTGATAATATGATACACTCCAAAGGGAAAGATCTAGGAAGCTGAAATATTCTCTAATGCTGTAGTTTATTTCGTATAGAAAATAAGCAGTATCGGACCCCGATTTCACTTAACCTCCATACTGCTTAAATACTCATAAATATTTCAATTATAACTCTTTCAATTTCTGTACAGCTCGGTCGTCCATATGAACGACTGACCAGCACAGTCATATAATTCACGATCCATGCTTTCGTAATATCATCGAAGAGGGTCACAAGGCTGACTATGTCGAAGGCTTTATGCAGGCCAAGCGCCACTAGAATCCACCTTCAGAGGGCCACTGCTGGCAGGACTGCTAGAAGAGACAGACATCGTGCTTTAAAAGACTACTCACTCACATGTTGAAAACCATAGTCAGATACTCAACTTCTCTATAAACTTGGTAGCTACTCACCAAGGTTGGGGACAGTCACCATAGTCGGCTTGAAGTTGTTGATGACACCTACAACTTCAGCTGAGCTATAACGCTGTGTTCGTGACTAGATTTAAGAAGCTGAGATATTCTCTAATTCGTTGGGTTGGAGAGAGTGATCGAACTATGGAACACAACACCAGAACTCCTCATTTACCAACTTGTTAAATTCCTGGTTATGAATCGTCTGAATTTTCTCTCGTTCATTTGCAAGCCTAGCTCTTCTGTAGATACCAGGTATAAAACGAGCAGCTGCTGAGATGACAGTTCGGGGAACTTGCTCTCTGCATGTTGATCGTTGGGGTAACGTGTGAGATCTCTGAGGATGCATTCGGTGAATTCTCAAAAGACTTACTAATCTACTTACTTTGGTATTGCAGAGTTGAGAGATGATTAAATCAATAGGTCGATCCAGACAAACGATTATGGGTAAGAGGTCTGATCCAAGAGAAACTACTGTTGACATGTTAAGTAGTTGATCATACCTAAAAGCTCGCTATAGTATTGTTTATGGGTAATTACAAATAATCCATGTAGGGGCAACCTCATTCAATGTGCAGAATATGTTTCTTAGAAATGCGACTCTCTCGTTTTCCCCTAAGCAATTTAGTTCAGATGTCGGAACAGTAGGCAGCTATTAATTGAATGTAGACATTACAGAATTCCTAGTCGGATTCTATGTCGGAACAGTAGGCAGCTATTGATTGAATGTAGACATTGCAGAATTCTTTGCCGGATTCTTTCGAACTTTTCGGAGAACGTTGTATCCGTTACCACTATGCGAACTGGAATTTTTCATAAGTTTTGTCTCTTGTCACAACGAGGTTGTTGTTCGGCATATATCGGGTTACCGGGGAGACTTTGTTGTTGAAGTCAATAAGTTTCAATATATTATAAGGCCTTGAATAAACAGTAGGTTCTCTTTTCCAATTCTATTTAAGATTTAATACCATCGATCCAAATTTGATCAAATCATATCTTGCGAATATTACAAAAGCGTTTGTATATCAAAAGAAAGGTATTTCAAAGAACTTCATAAAGCGATTAATGCAAAAAATCTGATATTTAATTTCACAGATGAATGTTTAAAAATAACTTATCTCTGAATTATTGTAAATAATTCCGTCTGTCGTAATATCATTTCAGCTGAGAATAAAAATTACTTTCGGTGTCAACTTTTTTCAATATAAAACATATTAAATTAAAAACAAATGACGAAAGAGAAGAGTAGGAGGGTGTGTAAAAAGTATTAAAACAAACGAAAAAATCCATACAAATTTGCTAAATTAAGTGCTGCTCTTAGAAACTTTCAATATAAAAAAATATGTCAATGTTTTTTTGTGATTGATGTGATTTTCTTTTCCAATATTGATGACTTAAAAGGATAAACATTGTTGTCTAAAGTTAAAGGAGACAAATTAAAAATAAAGACTTTAAGTACTCATTGTTAAGGATAGCAAATATCCTTTATTTTAATTAGTTTTTGTAGAGATGTATTCTAAAAATGTATTTCTTTATATATTTTTTCCTTCATCAGAAAACTATTGCATTAAAAAGTCATAAGTTTAGTTTTGAAGTTTATAACTTGTTATCTGCATCATTACTTCAAATTATTTTAAATCTTCATTATCATGCATATTATATAAATCGATTAAATCTATTAATAGTCAATCAATTTTCTTTTTTCTTCTTGAGGATGTGAGCATAATATTATACACTATAAATCTTAAAATTTTATTGAAAGTAATTTTATTTATAAATAAATTAATTAACTGTCAAAATAAACCCTTATCTTAAAGGTCAAAGGGAATGGGGTTAAACCGCTTAAAGTTTCAAATTAAGAAAAAGACATTAAGTAAAACCAAATAGACAACATATAAAAACACTTAATTGATTAAAAAGTAATTAGTGGAAAAATTTGAAGAACTTTTCAACAAATATTTGTTCAAATTTTAAAGCTAGAGTTTAATTGGATAAATAAATTGTGTTAGTTGTTAATTAAAAGGGAAACTTTAAATTTCATTACATTTGGAAATTGAAAAATTTCATAGTATAATTTTTTAAAATTTAATAAGCGAAAAATAATAGGACTGTACTAATTCTAATTAATTTTAGTTCTAATTAAGTTGTAGCTCAGTTATAGTTTAGTTGTAGTTCAGTTATAGTTCAGTTATAGTTCAGTTGGCATTCAGTTCTAGTTCAGTTCTAGTTCAGTTCTGGTTCAGTTCTAGTTCAGTTCTAGTTCAGTTCTAGTTCAGTTCTAGTTCAGTTCTAGTTCAGTTCTAGTTCAGTTCTAGTTCAGTTCTAGTTCAGTTCTAGTTCAGTTCTAGTTCAGTTCTAGTTCAGTTCTAGTTCAGTTCTAGTTCAGTTCTAGTTCAGTTCTAGTTCAGTTCTAGTTCAGTTCTAGTTCAGTTCTAGTTCAGTTCTAGTTCAGTTCTAGTTCAGTTCTAGTTCAGTTCTAGTTCAGTTCTAGTTCAGTTCTAGTTCAGTTCTAGTTCAGTTCTAGTTCAGTTCTAGTTCAGTTCTAGTTCAGTTCTAGTTCAGTTCTAGTTCAGTTCTAGTTCAGTTCTAGTTCAGTTCTAGTTCAGTTCTAGTTCAGTTCTAGTTCAGTTCTAGTTCAGTTCTAGTTCAGTTCTAGTTCAGTTCTAGTACAGTTCTAGTTCAGTTCTAGTTCAGTTCTAGTTCAGTTCTAGTTCAGTTCTAGTTCAGTTCTAGTTCAGTTCTAGTTCAG
The DNA here is from genome assembly GCF_015586225.1 of Lucilia sericata. Classification (NCBI taxonomy): domain Eukaryota; kingdom Metazoa; phylum Arthropoda; class Insecta; order Diptera; family Calliphoridae; genus Lucilia; species Lucilia sericata. Next base: position 78,965 of record NW_023994534.1, on the reverse strand, counting down.
TTCTAGTTCAATTCTAGTTCAGTTCTAGTTCAGTTCTAGTTCAGTTCTAGTTCAGTTCTAGTTCAGTTCTAGTTCAGTTCTAGTTCAGTTCTAGTTCAGTTCTAGTTCAGTTCTAGTTCAGTTCTAGTTCAGTTCTAGTTCAGTTCTAGTTCAGTTCTAGTTCAGTTCTAGTTCAGTTCTAGTTCAATTAGTTCAGTTCTTGTTCATTTCTAAATAATTCAGTTATAGTTCAATTCTTGTTCATTTCTAGTTCCACTTTCAAGATCCATTTCAATTCAGTTTTATTGAGCAGTATATTAATATGTACATATGTATGTAGTTTTTATTAATTTTACCACCTTTTAAACAATTTCGAATATTTCTTTATCAAAAAGTTAACTTTTGCCAAATCATTACTTATTTTTGAACATTTGATCACTTTAAATTAAATTTTGTTTAACCTAATTTTTCCTTTAACTGTTCAAACACCTCCAACTTTATGAAGTGTAACACTTTTTCTTCAACTCTAGATTATTAAGAACTGGAAAAGAAAAATTTATTTGGAAGTACATAAACACAGCTGGAAATATTTGAAAACTGAATCATGATTTAATAATTTTATTAAGTGGATTAATCACGTAAGTGTATAAAAGCCCAACCCTAAATTTGAAAAACAAACTTAAATAATTGTTCAAAGAAACAAATATTTTGAATAGCAAAGAAATACACTGAGAGAAACAAATTAGTGGTGTAGTAAACAAATATTTTAATTTTATAAGTATTTAAATTCATTTATTGTTTTTAATTGTCATTAAAAAGTTGTTTTTGTATGAATGAAGTATGAATAGTAAGAGTATTTCTTATGCAAATTAGTTTGTGTTGCGTTTGAAACCAGTTTTAAATCTATTACTTTGTTTAGCATTATTTTGTTTGTTTATTTTGACAAAAAAATATTAATATGAATTTCAATGCTGGCTAACAAATCTAGTTAGCCACTTGTATCTTTTAAACAAAAATCTTTTTCTATGCTATTTATAATTTTATTAGTGTTGAACTTGAAATTTTGATTAAGTCTATAAAATTAAGCAAAAATGTGTTTATTTTTTCAAACAAGTTGATGATACACCACTATAATCTATGAAGATTTTACCCAAATAATAAAAAGATGAACAAATTTTTATTTCACTTTGCTTATGGGAATTATTTATGATTTTAAGGAAATAAACGAAAAAAACATAGCAAAAAATAATAGCTTATTTCAGTTTATGATGAATTTATTATGTTAATCAAAATTTTGTTTATTTTTAAATATATAATAAAATTAAATTCCAGATAAACCAGCTGATTTCGAATTTAAGAGCAATTTTAAATGCATCATTTAAATGCTATTATAGAGAGTGAGAGTTTGGGGTGGCGGAAGTGATTTGCTTTTTATAACTTTAATACTTTTAGTTGAATTTATTTGCTAAGTCAGAATGCTCTGTTCTAGTTCTGTTCTAGTTCTAGTTCTGTTCTAGTTCTGTTCTAGTTCTGTTCTAGTTCTGTTCTAGTTCTGTACTAGTTCTGTTCTAGTTCTGTTCTAGTTCTGTTCTAGTTCTGTTCTAGTTCTGTTCTAGTTCTGTTCTAGTTCTGTTCTAGTTCTGTTCTAGTTCTGTTCTAGTTCTGTTCTAGTTCTGTTCTAGTTCTGTTCTAGTTCTGTTCTAGTTCTGTTCTAGTTCTGTTCTAGTTCTGTTCTAGTTCTAGTTCCGTTCTAGTTCTGTCCTAGTTCTGTTCTAGTTCTAGTTCCGTTCTAGTTCTGTCCTAGTTCTGTTCTAGTTCTGTTCTAGTTCTTCTCTAGTTCTTCTCTAGTTATGTTCTAGTTCTGTTCTAATTCTGTTCGAAAAATCTAAAGAAATCACTGCTATTGATCACATGACACATTATTGTGAAGATGATTCAAAATACCTCATATTGGTATGTGTTCAAAAAAACACAATAAGTAAAGAACAAACTTGAATAACAACAAAAGTTACACACTAATTTATTATTGTCAATAAAATTATTGTTTAAGGTGTTAAACAATAACATAAGCAGGTTTTTATTGTCTATGGCAATTAAATAAAATTATGTGCTAGAAATCCCCTGCTTATTTGAATAGATGTTTTTCTATTAAATTGTATTTTCTTGTCTCGTGTCGTTTAGTGTATAATTATTAAATAACTTACAGCCATTTACATACGCAATTAAATTTAAATTGTTAATTAAAATGTTGAAATAAACAGAAAACGATATTGTGTAAAAAGTCTTTATATGATTGTGTTCATTTTTTGTTGTTCTTTATTTCTGGCTAAAAACCACAAAACACAAAGGTAATAAAAGAATTTGAGCAAATAACAGGAAAAAAAAAACTGTTTATACTTCTCATTCACAATTTAAGTTGTTACAGGATGATTGACAAAAACCAACAAAACACATTCAAATAACAATGATTTAAGCAAAAAAAAAAAAAAAAAAAGAATTAAATAATATTAGTTAGGCAGAGTGGGGGAACATTCGAAGGTATGGATACAATACACATTCCTACATACAGAAACATAAAAAAATATTAAGAATTTATATACGATTTGTATGAAATATAATGGAGTGACAAGCCATCATACTCTAACATATAATACACACACAAATGTACTTACGTATGAGTGACATATAAAGTTACACACACTCAAATAGATTATACGCATTGTATGGCAAAAAGATAAGTATTTTTTCAAAATACACTTGGAGATGTTTTAATCTTGAAATTTAGAGGAACTAGTTCGGTTCCAGTTCTGTTCTAGTTCCGTTCTGTTCTAATTATGTTCTTATGTTCTAGTTCTGTTCTAGTTCTGTTCTAGTTCTGTTCTAGTTCTGTTCTAGTTCTGTTCTAGTTCTGTTCTAGTTCTGTTCTAGTTCTGTTCTAGTTCTGTCTAGTTCTGTTCTAGTTCTGTTCTAGTTCTGTTCTAGTTCTGTTCTAGTTCTGTTCTAGTTCTGTTCTAGTTCTGTTCTAGTTCTGTTCTAGTTCTGTTCTAGTTCTGTTCTAGTTCTGTTCTAGTTCTGTTCTAGTTCTGTTCTAGTTCTGTTCTAGTTCTGTTCTAGTTCTGTTCTAGTTCTGTTCTAGTCTGTTCTAGTTCTGTTCTAGTGTTCTAGTTCTGTTCTAGTTCTGTTCTAGTTCTGTTCTAGTTCTGTTCTAGTTCTGTTCTAGTTCTGTTCTAGTTCTGTTCTAGTTCTGTTCTAGTTCTGTTCTAGTTCTGTTCTAGTTCTGTTCTAGTTCTGTTCTAGTTCTGTTCTAGTTCTGTTCTAGTTCTGTTCTAGTTCTGTTCTAGTTCTTTCTAGTTCTGTTCTAGTTCTGTTCTAGTTCTGTTCTAGTTCTGTTCTAGTTCTGTTCTAGTTCTGTTCTAGTTCTGTTCTAGTTCTGTTCTAGTTCTGTTCTAGTTCTGTTCTAGTTCTGTTCTAGTTCTGTTCTAGTTCTGTTCTAGTTCTGTTCTAGTTCTGTTCTAGTTCTGTTCTAGTTCGTTCTAGTTCTGTTCTAGTTCTGTTCTAGTTCTGTTCTAGTTCTGTTCTAGTTCTGTTCTAGTTCTGTTCTAGTTCTGTTCTAGTTCTGTTCTAGTTCTGTTCTAGGTTCTAGTTCTGTTCTGTAGTTCTGTTCTAGTTCTGTTCTAGTTCTGTTCTAGTTCTGTTCTAGTTCTGTTCTAGTTCTGTTCTAGTTCTGTTCTAGTTCTGTTCTAGTTCTGTTCTAGTTTGTTCTAGTTCTGTTCTAGTTCTGTTCTAGTTCTGTTCTAGTTCTGTTCTAGTTCTGTTCTAGTTCTGTTCTAGTTCTGTTCTAGTTCTGTTCTAGTTCTGTTTCAGTTCTGTTCTAGTTCTGTTCTAGTTCTGTTCTAGTTCTGTTCTAGTTCTGTTCTAGTTCTGTTCTAGTTCTGTTCTAGTTCTGTTCTAGTTCTGTTCTAGTTCTGTTCTAGTTCTGTTCTAGTTCTGTTCTAGTTCTGTTCTAGTTCTGTTCTAGTTCTGTTCTAGTTCTGTTCTAGTGTTCTAGTTCTGTTCTAGTTCTGTTCTAGTTCTGTTCTAGTTCTGTTCTAGTTCTGTTCTAGTTCTGTTCTAGTTCTGTTCTAGTTTGTTCTAGTTCTGTTCTAGTTCTGTTCTAGTTCTGTTCTAGTTCTGTTCTAGTTCTGTTCTAGTTCTGTTCTAGTTCTGTTCTAGTTCTGTTCTAGTTCTGTTCTAGTTCTGTTCTAGTTCTGTTCTAGTTCTGTTCTAGTTCTGTTCTAGTTCTGTTCTAGTTCTGTTCTAGTTCTGTTCTAGTTCTGTTCTAGTTCTGTTCTAGTTCTGTTCTAGTCTGTTCTAGTTCTGTTCTAGTTCTGTTCTAGTTCTGTTCTAGTTCTGTTCTAGTTCTGTCTAGTTCTGTTCTAGTTCAGTTCTAGTTCTGTTCTAGTTCTAGTTCTGTTCTAGTTCTGTTCTAGTTCTGTTCTAGTTCTGTTCTAGTTCTGTTCTAGTTCTGTTCTAGTTCTGTTCTAGTTGTTCTAGTTCTGTTCTAGTTCTGTTCTAGTTCTGTTCTAGTTCTGTTCTAGTTCTGTTCTAGTTTTGTTCTAGTTCTGTTCTAGTTCTGTTCTAGTTCTGTTCTAGTTCTGTTCTAGTTCTGAACTAAGTAAAATTTTACGTCAGTGATGGGTTTATTCACCTACTTTTCAATTAGTTTTAATATTAATCTCAGTGTAGGTATTAAATTTTTTGTCCATAAATAATGAATAGCATAAAACCAATACACAAAGAATTTAAATTAGCAAAAACATAAATAAACAACTATAAAATAGTACCAAAACTAAGGGCAAGTACTGGTAGTGGTAAAATTGCTGATAGCGATATTGGAAGACCGTTAAGAAATTATTGTGTACTTTAGACCACAGAGGAATAAATGAGCAGCAGTAAAACAAAATTTACTAAAAATACAGACAGACATACAGACAAAAAAGAACGAAGTTGTTTGTTATTTATCAGTTAAACATTAAAACAAATTGCTTAAAGAGAGCGGAAGTACTTTTTAGTACTAAATAAAATGAATAATAAACCAAGAATAAGCAAAATGTTTAAATAATGAGCTGAAATAATGACAGTCAATGAACTAAGTTAAAATTTTCATATTTTTTCTGCTAACGGTAGTAAAATAAATAAAATGGCAAAATGTTGTAAAAATTTTAAATTATTTAAAGCAAAAAAAAAAATTATTTTATTAACAATTACCAAAAGTTGCTAATAATTTGAAACACCAAAAAAAATTGATAATTTTTATATGTATTACATCAGAAATATAAAGAATTCATAAAATATTTTATTAAGTTCATTTGCTGTTACTTATTTAACATTTTTTTACTTTCAAAAATAAGTATGTATTTTAAATACGCAGTTGACATTTAAAATACTGCAAAAAACAAAATAAATTACATCATCATCGTCATTATTATTAAATAAATAAATATTATAACCAAGTTATTGGTTGCTGTCAGCAGAGTCATTCTATGGAAGTGGTAGCGCCGTGAGTGGAGTAGAAGAGGTATTGGTAAATGGAAGTAGTGGTTTTGTCGGTTGTTTGGTTACTGTTGCTCATCGTCAATTGGCATTTAAAAGCTGCGAACAGATTCGAAAAAAGTAAAAATAAAAAATTATGTCTGGCACAGATGACTATGTCGTAATGTTGTCATTAATGCGATGTTTTAATGACAAAATGACTTGTTAATGAGTTTTGTTGGTTGAAACACACAAACCGACAAATTAAGAAGGACAAATGTTTGAACCATTTTGGTTGCTGGAATCAATAATAATTACGCAGGAATTTAATAAAAATTACACTTTTAAACGATTTTTCTTGATTTTATAGAGGTCTTTTACAGGGTATTGAGAAGAAAGATGGTTAAAAAGTTAATTTAATTTTTAAATATTTCAAAACTAGAACGAAACTAGAACTGAACTAGAACTTAATAAGAACTGAATTGAACTAAAACTGAACTAAAACTGAACTAGATCTGAACTACAACTGAACTGAACTGAACTAGAACGACTAGAACAGAACTAGAACAGAACTAGAACAGAACTAGAACAGAACTAGAACAGAACTAGAACAGAACTAGAACAGAACTAGAACAGAACTAAAACAGAACTAGAACAGAACTAGAACAGAACTAGAACAGAACTAGAACAGAAGAGAACTAGAACAGAACTAGAACAGAACTAGAACAGAACTAGAACAGAACTAGAACAGAACTAGAACAGAACTAGAACAGAACTAGAACAGAACTAGAACAGAACTAGAACAGAACTAGAACAGAACTAAACAGAACTAGAACAGAACTAGAACAGAACTAGAACAGAACTAGAACAGAACTAGAACAGAACTAGAACAGAACTAGAACAGAACAGAACTAGAACAGAACTAGAACAGAACTAGAACAAAACTAGAACAGAACTAGAACAGAACTAGAACAGAACTAGAACAGAACTAGAACAGAACTAGAACAGAACTAGAACAGAACTAACAGAACTAGAACAAACTAGAACAGAACTAGAACAGAACTAGAACAGAACTAGAACAGAACTAGAACAGAACTAGAACAGAACTAGAACAGAACTAGAACAGAACTAGAACAGAACTAGAACAGAACTAGAACAGAACTAGAACAGAACTAGAACAGAACTAGACAGAACTAGAACAGAACTAGAACAGAACTAGAACAGAACTAGAACAGAACTAGAACAGAACTAGAACAGAACTAGAACAGAACTAGAACAGAACTAGAACAGAACTAGAACATAACTAGAACAGAACTAGAACAGAACTAGAACAAACTAGAACAGAACTAGAACAGAACTAGAACAGAACTAAACAGAACTAGAACTAACTAGAACTGAACTAGAACTGAACTAGAACTGAACTAGAACTGAACTAGAACTGAACTAGAACTGAACTAGAACTGAACTAGAACTGAACTAGAACTGAACTAGAACTGAACTAGAACTGAACTAGAACTGAACTAGAACTGAACTAGAACTGAACTAGAACTGAACTAGAACTGAACTAGAACTGAACTAGAACTGAACTAGAACTGAACTAGAACTGAACTAGAACTGAACTAGAACTGAACTAGAACTGAACTAGAACTGAACTAGAACTGAACTAAACTGAACTAGAACTGAACTAGAACTGAACTAGAACTGAACTAGAACTGAACTAGAACTGAACTAGAACTGAACTAGAACACTGAACTAGAACTGAACTAGAACTGAACTAGAACTGAACTAGAACTGAACTAGAACTGAACTAGAACTGAACTAGAACTGAACTAGAACTGACTAGAACTGAACTAGAACTGAACTAGAACTGAACTAGAACTGAACTAGAACTGAACTAGAACTGAACTAGAACTGAACTAGAACTGAACTAGAACTGAACTAGAACTGAACTAGAACTGAACTAGAACTGAACTAGAACTGAACTAGAACTGAACTAGAACTGAACTAGAACTGAACTAGAACTGAACTAGAACTGAACTAGAACTGAACTAGAACTGAACTAGAACTGAACTAGAACTAGAACTAGAACTGAACTAGAACTGAACTAGAACTGAACTAGAACTGAACTAGAACTGAACTAGAACTGAACTAGAACTGAACTAGAACTGAACTAGTACTGAACTAGAATTGAACTAGAACTGAACTAGAACTAGAACTGAACTAGAACTCAACTAGAACTGACCTAGAACTGAACTAGAACTGAACTAGAACTGAACTAGAACTGAACTAGAACTGACCTAGAACTGAACTAGAACTGAACTAGAACTGAACTAGAACTGAACTAGAACTGAACTAGAACTGAACTAGAACTGAACTAGAACTGAACTAGAACTGACTAGAACTGAAGTAGAACTGAACTAGAACTGAACTAGAACTGAACTAGAACTGAACTAGAACTGAACTAGAACTGAACTAGAACTGAACTAGAACTGAACTAGAACTGAACTAGAACTGAACTAGAACTGAACTAGAACTGAACTAGAACTGAACTAGAACTGAACTAGAACTGAACTAGAACTGAACTAGAACTGAACTAGAACTGAACTAGAACTGAACTAGAACTGAACTAGAACTGAACTAGAACTAGAACTGAACTAGAACTGAACTAGAACTGAACTAGAACTGAACTAGAACTGAACTAGAACTGAACTAGAACTGAACTAGAACTGAACTAGAACTGAACTAGAACTGAACTAGAACTGAACTAGAACTGAACTAGAATTGAACTAGAACTGAACTAGAACTAGAACTGAACTAGAACTCAACTAGAACTGACCTAGAACTGAACTAGAACTGAACTAGAACTGAACTAGAACTGAACTAGAACTGAACTAGAACTGATCTAGAACTGACCTAAAACTGAACTAGAACTGAACTAGAACTGAACTAGAACTGAACTAGAACTGAACTAGAACTGAACTAGAACTGAACTAGAACTGGACTAGAACTGAACTAGAACTGAACTAGAACTGAACTAGAACTGAACTAGAACTGAACTTGAACTGAACTAGAACTGAACTAGAACTGAACTAGAACTGAACTAGAACTGAACTAGAACTGAACTAGAACTGAACTAGAACTGAACTAGAACTGAACTAGAACTGAACTAGAACTGAACTAGAACTGAACTAGAACTGAACTGAACTAGAACTGAACTAGAACTGAACTAGAACTGAACTAGAACTGAACTAGAACTGAACTAGAACTGAACTAGAACTGAACTAGAACTGAACTAGAACTGAACTAGAACTGAACTAGAACTGAACTAGAACTGAACTAGAACTGAACTAGAACTGAACGAACAGTTGTGCAGTTTATTGCGAACGGTTGTGTTTTTATCTGTGCTATAAATAAATCGATTTCTTGTGGGTAAATCGTTACCAAAAAATTAAAAAAACCAAAATATAAACAAAGTGTAAAAATACCTATTCACTGGTGCTAAAAACCTTTCAAAAAACATTTTCCTAAAAAAATATATAATAAAAAAGAAAAAATTCTAAAAAATTTAATATCCAAAAAACTTGAAAAAGCAAAACAATGAATAAAGTTCTCTGTAATCAGTGCAACAACGAAATCACAACAACATCATATGTGAAATGTTATAGTTGTAATTCAAACTACCACTTCCTACCTTGCTCTTCATTGTCCGAGTCAACGTACGCTACAATGTATGGAGAGAGAAAAACTAATTGGAAATGCCATGTTTGTAAACCGAGAAAACAAATCTCAAAATAACCTGTATCAATCTGTTGTGTTTGATGAGACTAGTCAACAAAAGAAAGCAAGAAATGATGATGATGAAGGAAATGATATGCAAAAAAATTTAAAGAGTCATTATCATTAAGCTCTCTTAATTCTAATCTCTGCTCCGTAGAATCAAATGTTACTGAGCTGAGAGGTGAATTGCAGGCCGGCATGATGGAACTAAAAAGCCAAATGGAAATTTAGTAACAAATTTTAACAAACAACACATGCAAATGACGACAACAACAAAGAGACTCAATTAGCTTTATCTACAATAACAAGCACCCTATCAAGCCTTGTAACTCAAGTCTCTGATCTCAACGAAAAAGACAAAACAAGAGAAAAACAAATTACAACGATGGATACACGCATGAACAAATTCGAACAACAATTAATAGTCAAAAACATTGAGATTAAAAATATTTACAACAATGACATCTCTGCATTCGAGGTTGTGAAAAAAATCGCAAACTCCCGTAATGTTGAGATAAACGAATTTGATGTCGACAGAGCATATCGCCTTAAGAGACAAAATGATAAAATAATAGTGGAATTTCTTCACTTAACAAAAAAATAGAATTCATGAGCAAAATAGAGCGCCATAGAGTAGACTCGCAAATAATAAACAGTAGTGGAGACAGAAATAGCAATGCCAAATACATATATATTAACGATCAATTAACATTTAACTACCGCAGGCTACTATGGATAACGAAGACTAAAGCCCACGAAGCAAACTGGAAATACGTCTGGGTCCGCAATGGCAACATATTTGCTCGTAAAGCCGAGAACAGTCCCGCTGTTTCTATTAATAATGCCGCCGATATTGAATGTATCACCTCCACAATTTAATTTTCTTTATATTAATAAACTTTATATACATACATACATGTTTCAAAAAACCAAATAATAAATAAAAACACAAAATGAATCAAACTCCAAAACAAACCTTAACACAATTTACAGACATTGATAAAAAACTCATAAGTTATCCTCTATCACTAATTTTTATGAACATTAGATCTCTTCGTCTTAATTTTGCATCGTTTCTTGTAAACATAAATCATATAATAAATGATATCAAATTCATTATTCTTGTTGAAACGAATATAAACGACGATGAAAACAATCTTTATAATATTCAAGGTTTTAACTTCTTTTCTTAAATAGAAAAGGTAAGGGCGGTGGTATTGCGGTGTACGCCAAGGAAAACATAAACCTCACACAAATTTCTTTAAACTCATCTTCATTTGAAATCATACAGATCGACGTTAATATCAACAACAATGTTACATCCCTGCTCTCTGTTTATCGTCCTCCTCACCTAAAAGTCTCTGAGTTCGTAATTGAACTTGAGACAATAATAAACAAAATAAAAATAAGCAAGACATCATTATTGTAGGAGACATAAATATCGACATAAAAAAAGAAAGTAGATCAGCAACAACATATCTCGATATGATGCTTGCGAATGGTATGAAAAGCATGATAAATGAGTATACACGTGAAGATTTAAGTACAACAACAAGCACATGTATTGATCACTTGTTTATTAAAAGCAAAGAATCGAATACTGAAACACATGCATCAATAATCACAACACAATATCAGACCATTATTCTCTCTTCTTCTCTACAAATAAACAAAACATAAACAATCAGGGTATGGGAAACCTTATTAGTCAGGGGTGGAAAATAAACAACGTTTTGGTGAATAAGAAAATACGTGAAACAAATTGGAATCATTTAATAAATCATACACAAATACAAATGATATTTATAAGACAATACACGAAAAATTTTGTGAAATTTATAAGTTCATGCGAAAACAAAAAAATATGCAAAAAAAGATCATCCAACCCTTGGATAAGTGAAGATTTAATAAAATACTGTGATATTAGGGATAAACTTTTTAAAAGATGGAAAAACAATAAAAATAATAAAAGTCTTGAAAAACAATATAAACAATTTAGAAACAATTTAAATAAAAAAATAAATTTTGCTAAAAATGATTACTACCGTAAGAAACTAATTGAAAAGAAAAACGATATTCGTGCTACTTGGCAATAATAACGAAATAATTGGTAAAAAAACAACTAATATCGATGATTTTGTATAAAAAACTTTGAAAACGATAATATTAATGACATTTTAATAGTTTTGCATCTAACTTTAATGATAATGTTAAAAACATAATACATAACTGCAACATAAAAACACTAAACAATACACAATATTCTCAACAAAACTCCATATTTTTGTCCCAAACTGATGAAAATGAAATATATAATATTTTAAAATCTCTAAACATTAATAAAGGCGCTGGTTTTGACCATATTAGACCGAAAGACTTAAAAAATAATGCTGCTATAATGACACCAGTAATTACGAAATTGATAAATAGTAGTTTAAACAACGCAATTGTCCCAACTCTATTAAAAACATCGATTATAAGGCCTATCTACAAAAGTGGAAACAAATCCGAATACAATAATTACCGTCCAATATCTATTTTGCCTGTTATTGAAAAAGTTTTAGAAGAAGTTGTTGTACGAAGACTAACCCAATTTCTGGAAAAATATAATAATCAATCCAAATCAATTTGGCTTCCAGAAAGGCAAAAGCATCAACAAACTCCTGGCAAATTTCTCAAACTACATAAACTCATGTCTAAGCAAAAACTACCACTGTCTTGTTTTATTCATTGACTTTAGTAAGGCATTTGACACCCTTTCACACGAAAAACTTATACAAATTCTAAATAAATCTGGAATCAGAGGCGAAACATTGAAATGGTTTAGAAATCTCGAATGCAGAACCTATAGAGTCAAAATCAATGAAAAATTAAGTAAAGAAATGTCAAGCCAATATGGTGTACCTCAAGGTTCGAAACTGGGACCTATTTTATATATCATATACGCAAACGATATGCTTAAATCTCTAAATGATAGTGTAAATTTTGCTTATGCTGATGACAGCAATTATTGTCGCCGATAAAAATATACAAAATGCAACAAAATTAATGCAACAACAATTAGATATTGCTGCACAATGGTGCCATGATAATGGCTTAGTTATAAATGCAAATAAAACGAAATTAATGCATATAAAACCACGTCACCTAATAGATACCCCTATTGTCATAAAGTTCCATGATACATCATGTTTACACAAAAGAGCTCAAAATCTATATTCACTTGGCAATCCCGAAACATGCACAACAAATATTGAATTGGTAAAGACATACAAATTTTAGGTGTTTACGTAGACAATTGCTTCAAATGGAAACCGCAAATAAATGAAATAAGAAAAAAACTTCGGAAAGCATCATACGTGTTATATCATTTAAGTAATTGCGCTACATACAGTGTTCTTAGGCAGGCTTACTTCTCACTTGCGGAATCCTATATAAGACATGGGATCTCTGCCTGGGGAAGCGCCAAATATAGTAAAACACTGCAAAAAACCCAAGATCAAATCCTCAAAATACTCTGGAAAAATCATAATAACTCAAGAAATACCAGCACATGCACAATCAACAACATAAGACACAACACAAACGCCAGAATCAACTTCAACTGATTCATCCTCAAATCTCATGGACAACATTAATAACTCTATGATTAACAACGCAGCTCATAACGAAATAACTACACACCAAACACAACATAATCCTACTAATGCAAGCGAAATCTGTAACACAGGTCAACTAAATAACATAAACGTTATCCAACCTCAGCACAATATCAACATCAACACTAGAATCACCAACAACACGAACATAAACAGCATCAGAAGTTTTCCAAAAGAATTGAATATACTCAATGTAAACAGCATATACTCTACAAGCCTAGCTAGCGACTTTTTCGATGACAGTAGATTCCTACATCCTATTGACCACGGATACAACACCAGGCGTCGCAGTCAAAAAAGATTTAAAGTAGAACGTTTTTATAATGAGTATGGGAAAAGCACATTACCTGTTATGTTACCAACTATTATTAATAAGCTTCCTATAACTATACTAAACACTACAAATGTTATGAAGAGAAAAAAATTAATTAAACAGTTTTTTATAAGTTCGCAATGAACAATTATTTCCTTTATATAAAAAATTAATTTACTATGTATTATAAAATTTATATTAATATTAATATTTATAATTATTTATAATTATTTATCCTGCTGACAAGCCCAACGGCTTAGCGGGTTTAGTACTAATCAAAAATGTTTTTGTATAATTTCCTTGATAAATAAATAAATGAAATGAAAAAAAAAAAAAAAAAAAAAAAACTGAGAACTGAACTAGAACTGAACTAGAACTGAACTAGAACTGAACTAGAACTGAACTAGAACTGAACTAGAACTGAACTAGAACTGAACTAGAACTGAACTAGAACTAGAACTGAACTAGAACTGAACTAGAACTGAACTAGAACTGAACTAGAACTGAACTAGAACTGAACTAGAACTGAACTAGAACTGAACTAGAACTGAACTAGAACTGAAACTAGAACTGAACTAGAACTGAACTAGAACTGAACTAGAACTGAACTAGAACTGAACTAGAACTGAACTAGAACTGAACTAGAACTGAACTAGAACTGAACTAGAACTGAACTAGAACTGAACTAGAACTGAACTAGAACTGAACTAGAACTGAACTAGAACTGAACTAGAACTGAACTAGAACTGAACTAGAACTGAACTAGAACTGAACTAGAACTGAACTAGAACTGAACTAGAACTGAACTAGAACTGAACTAGAACTGAACTAGAACTGAACTAGAACTGAACTAGAACTGAACTAGAACTGAACTAGAATGAACTAGAACTGAACTAGAACTAGAACTGAACTAGAACTGAACTAGAACTGACTAGAACTGAACTAGAACTGAACTAGAACTGAACTAGAACTGAACTAGAACTGACTAGAACTGAACTAGAACTGAACTAGAACTGAACTAGAACTGAACTAGAACTGAACTAGAACTGAACTAGAACTGAACTAGAACTGAACTAGAACTGAACTAGAACTGAACTAGAACTGAACTAGAACTGAACTAGAACTGAACTAGAACTGAACTAGAACTGAACTAGAACTGAACTAGAACTGAACTAGAACTGAACTAGAACTGAACTAGAACTGAACTAGAACTGAACTAGAACTGAACTAGAACTGAACTAGAACTGAACTAGAACTGAACTAGAACTGAACTAGAACTGAACTAGAACTGAACTAGAACTGAACTAGAACTGAACTAGAACTGAACTAGAACTGAACTAGAACTGAACTAGAACTGAACTAGAACTGAACTAGAACTGAACTAGAACTGAACTAGAACTGAACTAGAACTGAACTAGAACTGAACTAGAACTGAACTAGAACTGAACTAGAACTGAACTAGAACTGAACTAGAACTGAACTAGAACTGAACTAGAACGAACTAGAACTGAACTAGAACTGAACTAGAACTGAACTAGAACTGAACTAGAACTGAACTAGAACTAGAACTGAACTACTGAACTAGAACTGAACTAGAACTGAACTAGAACTGAACTAGAACTGAACTAGAACTGAACTAGAACTGAACTAGAACTGAACTAGAACTGAACTAGAAACTGAACTAGAACTGAACTAGAACTGAACTAGAACTGAACTAGAACTGAACTAGAATTGAACTAAACTGAACTAACTAGAACTGAACTAGAACTGACCTAGAACTAGAACTGAACTAGAACTGAACTAGAACTGAACTAGAACTGAACTAGAACTGAACTAGAACTGACCTAGAACTGAACTAGAACTGAACTAGAACTGAACTAGAACTGAACTAGAACTGAACTAGAACTGAACTAGAACTGAACTAGAACTGAACTAGAACTGAACTAGAACTGAACTAGAACTGAACTAGAACTGAACTAGAACTGAACTAGAATTGAACTAGAACTGAACTAGAACTAGAACTGAACTAGAACTCAACTAGAACTGACCTAGAACTGAACTAGAACTGAACTAGAACTGAACTAGAACTGAACTAGAACTGAACTAGAACTGAACTAGAACTGAACTAGATCTGATCTAGAACTGACCTAAAACTGAACTAGAACTGAACTAGAACTGAACTAGAACTGAACTAGAACTGAACTAGAACTGAACTAGAACTGAACTAGAACTGAACTAGAACTGAACTAGAACTGAACTAGAACTGAACTAGAACTGAACTAGAACTGAACTAGAACTAAACTAGAACTGAACTAGAACTGAACTAGAACTGAACTAGAACTGAACTAGAACTGAACTAGAACTGAACTAGAACTGAACTAGAACTGAACTAGAACTGAACTAGAACTGAACTAGAACTGAACTAGAACTGAACTAGAACTGAACTAGAACTGAACTAGAACTGAACTAGAACTGAACTAGAACTGAACTAGAACTGAACTAGAACTGAACTAGAACTGAACTAAACGAACTGAAACTGACTAGAACTGAACTAGAACTGAACTAGAACTGAACTAGAACTGAACTAGAACTAGAACTGAACTGAAGACTGAACTAGAACTGAACTAGAACTGAACTAGAACTGAACTAGAACTGAACTAGAACTGAACTAGAACTGAACTAGAACTGAACTAGAACTGAACTAGAACTGAACTAGAACTGAACTAGAACTGAACTAGAACTGAACTAGAACTGAACTAGAACTGAACTAGAACTGAACTAGAACTGAACTAGAACTGAACTAGAATTGAACTAGAACTGAACTAGAACTAGAACTGAACTAGAACTGACCTAGAACTGACCTAGAACTGAACTAGAACTGAACTAGAACTGAACTAGAACTGAACTAGAACTGAACTAGAACTGACCTAGAACTGAACTAGAACTGAACTAGAACTGAACTAGAACTGAACTAGAACTGAACTAGAACTGAACTAGAACTGAACTAGAACTGAACTAGAACTGAACTAGAACTGAACTAGAACTGAACTAGAACTGAACTAGAACTGAACTAGAACTGAACTAGACCTGAACTAGAACTGAACTAGAACTGAACTAGAACTGAACTAATGAACTAGAACTAACCTAGAACTGAACTAGAACTGAACTAGAACTGAACTAGAACTGAACTAGAACTGAACTAGAACTGAACTAGAACTGAACTAGAACTGAACTAGAACTGAACTAGAACTGAACTAGAACTGAACTAGAACTGAACTAGAACTGAACTAGAACTGAATAGAACTGAACTAGAACTGAACTAGAACTGAACTAGAACTGAACTAGAACTGACTAGAACTGAACTAGAACTGAACTAGAACTGAACTAGAACTGAACTAGAACTGAACTAGAACTGAACTAGAACTGAACTAGAACTGAACTAGAACTGAACTAGGAACTAGAACTGAACTAGAACTGAACTAGAACTGACTAGAACTGAACTAGAACTGAACTAGAACTGAACTAGAACTGAACTAGAACTGAACTAGAACTGAACTAGAACGAACTGAATGAACTAGAACTGAACTAGAACTGAACTAGAACTGAACTAGAACTGAACTAGAACTGAACTAGAACTGAACTAGAACTGAACTAGAACTGAACTAGAACTGAACTAGAACTGAACTAGAACTGAACTAGAACTGAACTAGAACTGAACTAGAACTGAACTAGAACTGAACTAGAACTGAACTAGAACTGAACTAGAACTGAACTAGAACTGAACTAGAACTGAACTAGAACTGAACTAGAACTGAACTAGAACTGAACTAGAACTGAACTAGAACTGAATTAGAACTGAACTAGAACTATAAGTGGCGCTTCTTTGATAAACATTTAAATAAAATGCGTTAGTTTCTCAATGGATTCCCCCACTAAATTTAAATCTGTATATAAAAAACTATTAAATATTGACAACTTGAATGACAGGTCATTGAAACATTATCTCTTTTATTATGCCATTAAGAAATTATTGAAATGAACTAGTTCAGTCTGAAATTAGTACCATTTTTCTTTTGTTTTTTCTCATATTTCAAAAACAATAAACTGTTTTAGTATCTAATTAATAATATTTAATTCTTTTAAAGTTCTTTTATTTGTTGTCTATTTTATAATAATGATTTATTGTTGATTATTCACTTCCTTTTGTTAAGCAACAATCGTTTGAATGAAAATACATCCATTCTTTGGTATTTTTGTTAAGTTGTTTTATTCTTTTAAAATTATTTAAAACATGACAAGTGGATAAAGTGGCATATTGTTCATTACATGACAATACAGTGACAGAATTTGTAAAAATTGTGTATGGATTTATTTAAATTCTTCAATATTATTCAGTGTCTTTCAAATAAGCATGTTCATACGTATGTTTAATTTGCAGAACTAACCCAGCAAACATTATAATAAACTATTGAAAATTTCGATTTATCATAGTTATTTTATTAGACTAGCTACTAGACAGTCTGTAATAGTGCTGTAATGAGAGACTGTAGCATATGCATTAGCCAATTGGCCAAAAGCATTACTTCGTTAGCAATGCGTTGGGAGAATAGTCGGTCAGTTGTAAGTTCTAATAATTTTAAATGATCTTGTCTTTCAAGAGCCCTTAAATATTTTTGTTGGTTTAAATATTTACATATGAATACGTGTGAGAATACACTATCAATTATACAATTACGTATGTATGGTATTGTACTTAATGAAAAGTATTTAAAAGCTTTTAAGTAAGTAATGCAAATGTGCATGTTTGAGCTTGGTAAGTAAGTTATAAAATATTTAAAATAATATTAACAGATTTTGTTAAATAACAACAATAATATAGTACATATCCCAATGTGTAAGTACACTTTAAGGACAAGTAGTAAAGTAAGATAAAGTAAAAACGACACTGTCATACCCTATCCCATCCATATGTTATCCAGTCTTTTCGACTAGTCCATTAAATTATATACGGACTAGACCTTTGTGTTATGACTGATGCATTAACCAATCTATGAACTATTAATTTGACTAATCCATTGAAAAGTTCATTGACTAGCCTATGGACTATTATTCTCTTTAGTGTATTAACTAGCATATGAACTAGACCACTATAGAATAGTCGCTGGACTAGCGTCTTAAATTGAAAAGTCTATGACGAGCATATTTAGTGCATGGCCGTTCTATGGAGTACTCTATGGTCTTGATATTTTCCTATTGACTGGTCTCGATACTAAAACTTTGACAACTGACTAGTGTATTAACTACTCTATCAACTGTTACATTAAAGTCTAGTCTATAGTCTAGTCTATAGTCTAGTATATAGTCTTGTCTATAGTCCAGTCTATATTCTAGTCTATAGTCTAGTCTATAGTCTAGTCTATAGTCTAGTCTATACTCTAGTCTATAGTCTAGTCTATAGTCTAGTCTATAGTCTAGTCTATAGTCTAGTCTATAGTCTAGTCTATAGTCTAGTCTATAGTCTAGTCTATAGTCTAGTCTATAGTCTAGTCTATAGTCTAGTCTATAGTCTAGTCTATAGTCTAGTCTATAGTCTAGTCTATAGTCTAGTCTATAGTCTAGTCTATAGTCTAGTCTATAGTCTAGTCTATAGTCTAGTCTATAGTCTAGTCTATAGTCTAGTCTATAGTCTAGTCTATAGTCTAGTCTATAGTCTAGTCTATAGTCTAGTCTATAGTCTAGTCTATAGTCTAGCCTATAGTCTAGTCTATAGTCTAGTCTATAGTCTAGTCTATAGTCTAGTCTATAGTCTAGTCTATAGTCTAGTCTATAGTCTAGTCTATAGTCTAGTCTATAGTCTAGTCTATAGTCTAGTCTATAGTCTAGTCTATAGTCTAGTCTATAGTCTAGTCTATAGTCTAGTCTATAGTCTAGTCTATAGTCTAGTCTATAGTCTAGTCTATAGTCTAGTCTATAGTCTAGTCTATAGTCTAGTCTATAGTCTAGTCTATAGTCTAGTCTATAGTCTAGTCTATAGTCTAGTCTATAGTCTAGTCTATAGTCTAGTCTATAGTCTAGTCTATAGTCTAGTCTATAGTCTAGTCTATAGTCTAGTCTATAGTCTAGTCTATAGTCTAGTCTATAGTCTAGTCTATAGTCTAGTCTATAGTCTAGTCTATAGTCTAGTTTATAGTCTAGTCTATAGTCTAGTCTATAGTCTAGTCTATAGTCTAGTCTATAGTCTAGTCTATAGTCTAGTCTATAGTCTAGTCTATAGTCTAGTCTATAGTCTAGTCTATAGTCTAGTCTATAGTCTTGTCTATAGTCTAGTCTATAGTCTAGTCTATAGTCTAGTCTATAGTCTAGTCTATAGTCTAGTCTATAGTCTAGTCTATAGTCTAGTCTATAGTCTAGTCTATAGTTTAGTCTATAGTCTAGTCTATAGTCTAGTCTATAGTCTAGTCCATAGTCTAGTCTATAGTCTAGTCTATAGTCTAGTCCATAGTCTAGTCTAGTCTAGACTATAGTCTAGTCTATAGTCTAGTCTATAGTCTAGACTATAGTGTAGTCTATAGTGTAGTCTATAGTCTAGTCTATAGACTAGTCTATAGTCTAGTCTATAGTCTAGTCTATAGTCTAGTCCATAGTCTAGTCTATAGTCTAGACTATAGTCTAGTCTATAGTCTAGTCTATAGTCTAGACTATAGTGTAGTCTATAGTGTAGTCTATAGTCTAGTCTATAGTCTAGTCTTTAGTCTAGTCTATAGTCTAGTCTATAGTCTAGTCTATAGACTAGTCTATAGTCTAGTCTAGTCTAGTCTATAGTCTATTTCATAGTCCAGTCTGCATTCTATATATATTCTATTCTACTGTCTAACCTATAGCATAAGTTATAGTCTAGTCTATAGGCCAGTTTATAGCATGGTCTATAAACTAATCCATAGTAAAGTCCACAGTCTATATTTAGTCTAGCGGAAATTAGTTTAGTATGTACTTTAAACCCTAAAAAAGTACTATTTTTGTTAGAAGTACTATTTTACAACTTAAATTATCCATGCCTTTGCTATAGCTTTTCAATCTTCCTTTACCTCTAATTATGATATAATTTGCATTAACAAATTTCCCAATAACATTTAACTTAATTAAACAAATTCTGACCAAAATACATGTACTTTTACCAATTACTACAAATTTCTCACCAAACAAAAAGTTCAATTGCTTTAATGTTATTTTAATAAATTCCAATAAAGATTTAAGTACTTGTAGTAATTGTTAATAATGTACAATTATTTGTAGGTTTATGTTAAATAAATATTTAGTATAAATATTAAATTTCATAATTAAGTACCATTAGTAAATACTTGTTAAAAGTAAGTAAGATAGTAGCAAAAGTACCAGAAGTTTAAATAAATTTATTAAACCACAAAGGAACACTTCAAGGTTAAAGAACGGTAAATATTTGTTATACGAAAAAAAAAATTACTTTGGAATAACAAAAAATAAACTTATAATCATCAAGAAGTAATTTGAGCTTTAGTCAAGGTTATGAACCCTCATAATATTTGCACGCATCTCTAAGGACATAAAGAAAACAAAAACATTGAATACATTTTTAATTACTTTAAATAAATTATAATTAATGAGTTAAGAAAATAAAGGAAGCGATAGAAACGGGAAACAAATTATTTGCTAAATAGGTCAACAGTATTGCTTGACTTTTGTTAGTTTTAGTGGCAATAACTAAACTGTTTCTTTTTCTTTATGCTGATATACAAAATCAATTATCTCCGAAAAAAGTATAAATTCCACAAAGTCTGTTTTTTATTAATTAATATTTACAGGCAAATATTAAGCAATTAATAACTTATGTAATTTTACAAACATAAACTCTTTGCCAAATAAACCTTTATTATGATAATTTAAAATCGTCAAACAAATTCTTATTTAACACTTAAGTAATCATTTTGTTATTATCCAACATGACCTACAAATTTATTTCTTAAAAAAACCTGTCAAATTTAAGCGTGTGTTTAGCAAAATTGAATTTTGTTCTTTCGTGCAATTTCTTTTCACAACTCAACAATAATTGTTAGTCATTCAATTTGCTATCTGTTCCCTTTTTCTTCAATTTAGTTTCTTTTATCTATGGAATTCTCATGTTCTATTCTGTTATTTTCATAAGTATCACGATTTCAATTTTCGTACAAATCGATCAAAATCACAACAGCAACAACAAAAAATTACGATTTCAATTGAGTAAAGAAATACCAATTGTCTGAAGCCAATAGAAGAGCAGTTTTGATGGAGGAGGACTGGAAGCAGTTTAATAAAAGTATGAAATCAATTTTGGTAAAATTTTACTATTTAAAGTTTTGTTGTCAGGCTGAAGAACTGAACTAGAACTGAACTAGAACTGAACTAGAACTGAACTAGAACTGAACTAGAACTGAACTAGAACTGAACTAGAACTGAACTAGAACTGAACTAGAACTGAACTAGAACTGAACTAGAACTGAACTAGAACTGAACTAGAACTGAACTAGAACTGAACTAGAACTGAACTGAACTAGAACTGAACTAGAACTGAACTAGAACTGAACTAGAACTGAACTAGAACTGAACTAGAACTGAACTAGAACTGAACTAGAACTGAACTAGAACTGAACTAGAACTGAACTAGAACTGAACTAGAACTGAACTAGAACTGAACTAGAACTGAACTAGAACTGAACTAGAACTGAACTAGAACTGAACTAGAACTGAACTAGAACTGAACTAGAATTGAACTAGAACTGAACTAGAACTGAACTAGAACTCAACTAGAACTGACCTAGAACTGAACTAGAACTGAACTAGAACTGAACTAGAACTGAACTAGAACTGAACTAGAACTGACCTAGAACTGAACTAGAACTGAACTAGAACTGAACTAGAACTGAACTAGAACTGAACTAGAACTGAACTAGAACTGAACAAGAACTGAACTAGAACTGAACTAGATCTGAACTAGAACTGAACTAGAACTGAACTAGAACTGAACTAGAACTGAACTAGAACTGAACTAGAACTGAACTAGAACTGAACTAGAACTGAACTAGAACTGAACTAGAACTGAACTAGAACTGAACTAGAACTGAACTAGAACTGAACTAGAACTGAACTAGAACTGAACTAGAACTGAACTAGAACTGAACTAGAACTGAACTAGAACTGAACTAGAACTGAACTAGAACTGAACTAGAACTGAACTAGAACTGAACTAGAACTGAACTAGAACTGAACTAGAACTGAACTAGAACTGAACTAGAACTGAACTAGAACTGAACTAGAACTGAACTAGAACTGAACTAGAACTGAACTAGAACTGAACTAGAACTGAACTAGAACTGAACTAGAACTGAACTAGAACTGAACTAGAACTGAACTAGAACTGAACTAGAACTGAACTAGAACTGAACTAGAACTAGAACTGAACTAGAACTGAACTAGAACTGAACTAGAACTGAACTAGAACTGAACTAGAACTGAACTAGAACTGAACTAGAACTGAACTAGAACTGAACTAGAACTGAACTAGAACTGAACTAGAACTGAAGAACTGAACTAGAACTGAACTAGAACTGAACTAGAATTGAACTAGAACTGAACTAGAACTAGAAATGAACTAGAACTGACCTAGAACTGACCTAGAACTGAACTAGAACTGAACTAGAACTGAACTAGAACTGAACTAGAACTGAACTAGAACTGACCTAGAACTGAACTAGAACTGAACTAGAACTGAACTAGAACTGAACTAGAACTGAACTAGAACTGAACTAGAACTGAACTAGAACTGAACTAGAACTGAACTAGAACTGAACTAGAACTGAACTAGAACTGAACTAGAATTGAACTAGAACTGAACTAGAACTAGAACTGAACTAGAACTCAACTAGAACTGACCTAGAACTGAACTAGAACTGAACTAGAACTGAACTAGAACTGAACTAGAACTGAACTAGAACTGAACTAGATCTGATCTAGAACTGACCTAAAACTGAACTAGAACTGAACTAGAACTGAACTAGAACTGAACTAGAACTGAACTAGAACTGAACTAGAACTGAACTAGAACTGAACTAGAACTGAACTAGAACTGAACTAGAACTGAACTAGAACTGAACTAGAACTAACTAGAACTGAACTAGAACTGAACTAGAACTGAACTAGAACTGAACTAGAACTGAACTAGAACTGAACTAGAACTGAACTAGAACTGAACTAGAACTGAACTAGAACTGAACTAGAACTGAACTAGAACTGAACTAGAACTGAACTAGAACTGAACTAGAACTGAACTAGAACTGAACTAGAACTGAACTAGAACTGAACTAGAACTGAACTAGAACTGAACTAGAACTGAACTAGAACTGAACTAGAACTGAACTAGAACTGAACTAGAACTGAACTAGAACTGAACTAGAACTGAACTAGAACTGAACTAGAACTGAACTAGAACTGAACTAGAACTGAACTAGAACTGAACTAGAACTGAACTAGAACTGAACTAGAACTGAACTAGAACTGAACTAGAACTGAACTAGAACTGAACTGAACTAGAACTGAACTAGAACTGAACTAGAACTGAACTAGAACTGAACTAGAACTGAACTAGAACTGAACTAGAACTGAACTAGAACTGAACTAGAACTGAACTAGAACTGAACTAGAACTGAACTAGAACTGAACTAGAACTGAACTAGAACTGAACTAGAACTGAACTAGAACTGAACTAGAACTGAACTAGAACTGAACTAGAACTGAACTGAACTGAACTAGAATTGAACTAGAACTGAACTAGAACTAGAACTGAACTAGAACTGACCTAGAACTGACCTAGAACTGAACTAGAACTGAACTAGAACTGAACTAGAACTGAACTAGAACTGAACTAGAACTGACCTAGAACTGAACTAGAACTGAACTAGAACTGAACTAGAACTGAACTAGAACTGAACTAGAACTGAACTGAACTAGAACTGAACTAGAACTGAACTAGAACTGAACTAGAACTGAACTAGAACTGAACTAGAACTGAACTAGAACTGAACTAGAACTGAACTGAACTAGACTGAACTAGAACTGAACTAGAACTGAACTAGAACTGAACTAGAACTGAACTAGAACTGAACTAGAACTGAACTAGAACTGAACTAGAACTGAACTAGAACTGAACTAGAACTGAACTAGAACTGAACTAGAACTGAACTAGAACTGAACTAGAACTGAACTAGAACTGAACTAGAACTGAACTAGAACTGAACTAGAACTGAACTAGAACTGAACTAGAACTGAACTAGAACTGAACTAGAACTGAACTAGAACTGAACTAGAACTGAACTAGAACTGAACTAGAACTGAACTAGAACTGAACTAGAACTGAACTAGAACTGAACTAGAACTGAACTAGAACTGAACTAGAACTGAACTAGAACTGAACTAGAACTGAACTAGAACTGAACTAGAACTGAACTAGAACTGAACTAGAACTGAACTAGAACTGAACTAGAACTGAACTAGAACTGAACTAGAACTGAACTAGAACTGAACTAGAACTGAACTAGAACTGAACTAGAACTGAACTAGAACTGAACTAGAACTGAACTAGAACTGAACTAGAACTGAACTAGAACTGAACTAGAACTGAACTAGAACTGAACTAGAACTGAACTAGAACTGAACTAGAACTGAACTAGAACTGAACTAGAACTGAACTAGAACTGAACTAGAACTGAACTAGAACTGAACTAGAACTGAACTAGAACTGAACTAGAACTGAACTAGAACTGAACTAGAACTGAACTAGAACTGAACTAGAACTGAACTGAACTGAACTAGAACTGAACTAGAACTGAACTAGAACTGAACTAGAACTGAATTAGAACTGAACTAGAACTATAAGTGGCGCTTCTTTGATAAACATTTAAATAAATAATGCGTTAGTTTCTCAATGGATTCCCCCACTAAATTTAAATCTGTATATAAAAAGAACTATTAAATATTGACAACTTGAATGACAGGTCATTGAAACATTATCTCTTTTATTATGCCATTAAGAAATTATTGAAATGAACTAGTTCAGTCTGAAATTAGTACCATTTTTCTTTTGTTTTTCTCATATTTCAAAAACAATAAACTGTTTTAGTATCTAATTAATAATATTTAATTCTTTTAAAGTTCTTTTATTTGTTGTCTATTTTATAATAATGATTTATTGTTGATTATTCACTTCCTTTTGTTAAGCAACAATCGTTTGAATGAAAATACATCCATTCTTTGGTATTTTTGTTAAGTTGTTTTTATTCTTTTAAAATTATTTAAAACATGACAAGTGGATAAAGTGGCATATTGTTCATTACATGACAATACAGTGACAGAATTTGTAAAAATTGTGTATGGATTTATTTAAAATTCTTCAATATTATTCAGTGTCTTTCAAATAAGCATGTTCATACGTATGTTTAATTTGCAGAACTAACCCAGCAAACATTATAATAAAACTATTGAAAATTTCGATTTATCATAGTTATTTTATTAGACTAGCTACTAGACAGTCTGTAAATAGTGCTGTAATGAGAGACTGTAGCATATGCATTAGCCAATTGGCCAAAAGCATTACTTCGTTAGCAATGCGTTGGGAGAATAGTCGGTCAGTTGTAAGTTCTAATAATTTTAAATGATCTTGTCTTTCAAGAGCCCTTAAATATTTTTGTTGGTTTAAATATTTACATATGAATACGTGTGAGAATACACTATCAATTATACAATTACGTATGTATGGTATTGTACTTAATGAAAAGTATTTAAAAGCTTTTAAGTAAGTAATGCAAATGTGCATGTTTGAGCTTGGTAAGTAAGTTATAAAATATTTAAAATAATATTAACAGATTTTGTTAAATAACAACAATATAATATAGTACATATCCCAATGTGTAAGTACACTTTAAGGACAAGTAGTAAAGTAAGATAAAGTAAAAACGACACTGTCATACCCTATCCCATCCATATGTTATCCAGTCTTTTCGACTAGTCCATTAAATTATATACGGACTAGACCTTTGTGTTATGACTGATGCATTAACCAATCTATGAACTATTAATTTGACTAATCCATTGAAAAGTTCATTGACTAGCCTATGGACTATTATTCTCTTTAGTGTATTAACTAGCATATGAACTAGACCACTATAGAATAGTCGCTGGACTAGCGTCTTAAATTGAAAAGTCTATGACGAGCATATTTAGTGCATGGCCTGTTCTATGGAGTACTCTATGGTCTTGATATTTTCCTATTGACTGGTCTCGATACTAAAACTTTGACAACTGACTAGTGTATTAACTACTCTATCAACTGTTACATTAAAGTCTAGTCTATAGTCTAGTCTATAGTCTAGTATATAGTCTTGTCTATAGTCCAGTCTATATTCTAGTCTATAGTCTAGTCTATAGTCTAGTCTATAGTCTAGTCTATACTCTAGTCTATAGTCTAGTCTATAGTCTAGTCTATAGTCTAGTCTATAGTCTAGTCTATAGTCTAGTCTATAGTCTAGTCTATAGTCTAGTCTATAGTCTAGTCTATAGTCTAGTCTATAGTCTAGTCTATAGTCTAGTCTATAGTCTAGTCTATAGTCTAGTCTATAGTCTAGTCTATAGTCTAGTCTATAGTCTAGTCTATAGTCTAGTCTATAGTCTAGTCTATAGTCTAGTCTATAGTCTAGTCTATAGTCTAGTCTATAGTCTAGTCTATAGTCTAGTCTATAGTCTAGTCTATAGTCTAGCCTATAGTCTAGTCTATAGTCTAGTCTATAGTCTAGTCTATAGTCTAGTCTATAGTCTAGTCTATAGTCTAGTCTATAGTCTAGTCTATAGTCTAGTCTATAGTCTAGTCTATAGTCTAGTCTATAGTCTAGTCTATAGTCTAGTCTATAGTCTAGTCTATAGTCTAGTCTATAGTCTAGTCTATAGTCTAGTCTATAGTCTAGTCTATAGTCTAGTCTATAGTCTAGTCTATAGTCTAGTCTATAGTCTAGTCTATAGTCTAGTCTATAGTCTAGTCTATAGTCTAGTCTATAGTCTAGTCTATAGTCTAGTCTATAGTCTAGTCTATAGTCTAGTCTATAGTCTAGTCTATAGTCTAGTCTATAGTCTAGTCTATAGTCTAGTCTATAGTCTAGTTATAGTCTAGTCTAGTCTATAGTCTAGTCTATAGTCTAGTCCTATAGTCTAGTCTATAGTCTAGTCTATAGTCTAGTCTATAGTCTAGTCTATAGTCTAGTCTATAGTCTAGTCTATAGTCTAGTCTATAGTCTAGTCTATAGTCTAGTCTATAGTCTAGTCTATAGTCTAGTCTATAGTCTAGTCTATAGTCTAGTCTATAGTCTAGTCTATAGTCTAGTCTATAGTCTAGTCTATAGTTTAGTCTATAGTCTAGTCTATAGTCTAGTCTATAGTCTAGTCCATAGTCTAGTCTATAGTCTAGTCTATAGTCTAGTCCATAGTCCTAGTCTATAGTCTAGACTATAGTCTAGTCTATAGTCTAGTCTATAGTCTAGACTATAGTGTAGTCTATAGTGTAGTCTATAGTCTAGTCTATAGACTAGTCTATAGTCTAGTCTATAGTCTAGTCTATAGTCTAGTCCATAGTCTAGTCTATAGTCTAGACTATAGTCTAGTCTATAGTCTAGTCTATAGTCTAGACTATAGTGTAGTCTATAGTGTAGTCTATAGTCTAGTCTATAGTCTAGTCTTTAGTCTAGTCTATAGTCTAGTCTATAGTCTAGTCTATAGACTAGTCTATAGTCTAGTCTATAGTCTAGTCTATAGTCTATTTCATAGTCCAGTCTGCATTCTATATATATTCTATTCTACTGTCTAACCTATAGCATAAGTTATAGTCTAGTCTATAGGCCAGTTTATAGCATGGTCTATAAACTAATCCATAGTAAAGTCCACAGTCTATATTTAGTCTAGCGGAAATTAGTTTAGTATGTACTTTAAACCCTAAAAAGTACTATTTTTGTTAGAAGTACTATTTTACAACTTAAATTATCCATGCCTTTGCTATAGCTTTTCAATCTTCCTTTACCTCTAATTATATGATATAATTTGCATTAACAAAATTTCCCAATAACATTTAACTTAATTAAACAAATTCTGACCAAAATACATGTACTTTTACCAATTACTACAAATTCTCACCAAACAAAAAGTTCAATTGCTTTAATGTTATTTTAATAAATTCCAATAAAGATTTAAGTACTTGTAGTAATTGTTAATAATGTACAATTATTTGTAGGTTTATGTTAAATAAATATTTAGTATAAATATTAAATTTCATAATTAAGTACCATTAGTAAATACTTGTTAAAAGTAAGTAAGATAGTAGCAAAAGTACCAGAAGTTTAAATAAATTTATTAAACCACAAAGGAACACTTCAAGGTTAAAGAACGGTAAATATTTGTTATACGAAAAAAAAACATTACTTTGGAATAACAAAAAATAAACTTATAATCATCAAGAAGTAATTTGAGCTTTAGTCAAGGTTATGAACCCTCATAATATTTGCACGCATCTCTAAGGACATAAAGAAAACAAAAACATTGAATACATTTTTAATTACTTTAAATAAATTATAATTAATGAGTTAAGAAAATAAAGGAAGCGATAGAACGGGAAACCAATTATTGCTAAATAGGTCAACAGTATTGCTTGACTTTTGTTATGTTTAGTGCAATACTAAACTGTTTTCTTTTTCTTTATGCTGATATACAAATCAATTATCGCCGAAAAAAGTATAAATTCCACAAATCTGTTTTTATATTAATTAATATTACAGGCAAATATTAAGCAATTAATAAACTTATGTAATTTTACAAACATAAACTCTTTGCCAAATAAACCTTATTATGATAATTTAAAATCGTCAAACAAATTCTTATTTAACACTTAATATCATTTTGTTATTATCCAACATGACCTACAAATTTATTCTTAAAAAAACCTGTCAATTAAGCGTGTGTTTAGCAAAATTGAATTTTGTTCTTTCGTGCAATTTCTTTTCACAACTCAACAATAATTGTTAGTCATTCAATTTGCTATCTGTTCCCTTTTTCTTCAATTTAGTTTCTTTTATCTATGGAATTCTCATGTTCTATTCTGTTATTTTCATAAGTATCACGATTTCAATTTTCGTACAAATCGATCAAAATCACAACAGCAACAACAAAAAATTACGATTTCAATTGAGTAAAGAAATACCAATTGTCTGAAGCCAATAGAAGAGCAGTTTTGTGATGGAGGAGGACTGGAAGCAGTTTAATAAAAGTATGAAATCAATTTTGGTAAAATTTTACTATTTAAAGTTTTGTTGTCAGGCTGAAGAACTGAACTAGAACTGAACTAGAACTGAACTAGAACTGAACTAGAACTGAACTAGAACTGAACTAGAACTGAACTAGAACTGAACTAGAACTGAACTAGAACTGAACTAGAACTGAACTAGAACTGAACTAGAACTGAACTAGAACTGAACTAGAACTGAACTAGAACTGAACTAGAACTGAACTAGAACTGAACTAGAACTGAACTAGAACTGAACTAGAACTGAACTAGAACTGAACTAGAACTGAACTAGAACTGAACTAGAACTGAACTAGAACTGAACTAGAACTGAACTAGAACTGAACTAGAACTGAACTAGAACTGAACTAGAACTGAACTAGAACTGAACTAGAACTGAACTAGAACTGAACTAGAACTGAACTAGAACTGAACTAGAATTGAACTAGAACTGAACTAGAACTGAACTAGAACTCAACTAGAACTGACCTAGAACTGAACTAGAACTGAACTAGAACTGAACTAGAACTGAACTAGAACTGAACTAGAACTGACCTAGAACTGAACTAGAACTGAACTAGAACTGAACTAGAACTGAACTAGAACTGAACTAGAACTGAACTAAACTGAACAAGAACTGAACTAGAACTGAACTAATCTGAACTAGAACTGAACTAGAACTGAACTAGAACTGAACTAGAACTGAACTAGAACTGAACTAGAACTGAACTAGAACTGAACTAGAACTGAACTAGAACTGAACTAGAACTGAACTAGAACTGAACTAGAACTGAACTAGAACTGAACTAGAACTGAACTAGAACTGAACTAGAACTGAACTAGAACTGAACTAGAACTGAACTAGAACTGAACTAGAACTGAACTAGAACTGAACTAGAACTGAACTAGAACTGAACTAGAACTGAACTAGAACTGAACTAGAACTGAACTAGAACTGAACTAGAACTGAACTAGAACTGAACTAGAACTGAACTAGAACTGAACTAGAACTGAACTAGAACTGAACTAGAACTGAACTAGAACTGAACTAGAACTGAACTAGAACTGAACTAGAACTGAACTAGAACTGAACTAGAACTGAACTAGAACTAGAACTGAACTAGAACTGAACTAGAACTGAACTAGAACTGAACTAGAACTGAACTAGAACTGAACTAGAACTGAACTAGAACTGAACTAGAACTGAACTAGAACTGAACTAGAACTGAACTAGAACTGAACTAGAACTGAACTAGAACTGAACTAGAACTGAACTAGAATTGAACTAGAACTGAACTAGAACTAGAACTGAACTAGAACTGACCTAGAACTGACCTAGAACTGAACTAGAACTGAACTAGAACTGAACTAGAACTGAACTAGAACTGAACTAGAACTGACCTAGAACTGAACTAGAACTGAACTAGAACTGAACTAGAACTGAACTAGAACTGAACTAGAACTGAACTAGAACTGAACTAGAACTGAACTAGAACTGAACTAGAACTGAACTAGAACTGAACTAGAACTGAACTAGAATTGAACTAGAACTGAACTAGAACTAGAACTGAACTAGAACTCAACTAGAACTGACCTAGAACTGAACTAGAACTGAACTAGAACTGAACTAGAACTGAACTAGAACTGAACTAGAACTGAACTAGATCTGATCTAGAACTGACCTAAAACTGAACTAGAACTGAACTAGAACTGAACTAGAACTGAACTAGAACTGAACTAGAACTGAACTAGAACTGAACTAGAACTGAACTAGAACTGAACTAGAACTGAACTAGAACTGAACTAGAACTGAACTAGAACTAAACTAGAACTGAACTAGAACTGAACTAGAACTGAACTAGAACTGAACTAGAACTGAACTAGAACTGAACTAGAACTGAACTAGAACTGAACTAGAACTGAACTAGAACTGAACTAGAACTGAACTAGAACTGAACTAGAACTGAACTAGAACTGAACTAGAACTGAACTAGAACTGAACTAGAACTGAACTAGAACTGAACTAGAACTGAACTAGAACTGAACTAGAACTGAACTAGAACTGAACTAGAACTGAACTAGAACTGAACTAGAACTGAACTAGAACTGAACTAGAACTGAACTAGAACTGAACTAGAACTGAACTAGAACTGAACTAGAACTGAACTAGAACTGAACTAGAACTGAACTAGAACTGAACTAGAACTGAACTAGAACTGAACTAGAACTGAACTAGAACTGAACTAGAACTAGAACTGAACTAGAACTGAACTAGAACTGAACTAGAACTGAACTAGAACTGAACTAGAACTGAACTAGAACTGAACTAGAACTGAACTAGAACTGAACTAGAACTGAACTAGAACTGAACTAGAACTGAACTAGAACTGAACTAGAACTGAACTAGAACTGAACTAGAACTGAACTAGAACTGAACTAGAACTGAACTAGAACTGAACTAGAACTGAACTAGAATTGAACTAGAACTGAACTAGAACTAGAACTGAACTAGAACTGACCTAGAACTGACCTAGAACTGAACTAGAACTGAACTAGAACTGAACTAGAACTGAACTAGAACTGAACTAGAACTGACCTAGAACTGAACTAGAACTGAACTAGAACTGAACTAGAACTGAACTAGAACTGAACTAGAACTGAACTAGAACTGAACTAGAACTGAACTAGAACTGAACTAGAACTGAACTAGAACTGAACTAGAACTGAACTAGAACTGAACTAGAACTGAACTAGACCTGAACTAGAACTGAACTAGAACTGAACTAGAACTGAACTAGAACTGAACTAGAACTGAACTAGAACTGAACTAGAACTGAACTAGAACTGAACTAGAACTGAACTAGAACTGAACTAGAACTGAACTAGAACTGAACTAGAACTGAACTAGAACTGAACTAGAACTGAACTAGAACTGAACTAGAACTGAACTAGAACTGAACTAGAACTGAACTAGAACTGAACTAGAACTGAACTAGAACTGAACTAGAACTGAACTAGAACTGAACTAGAACTGAACTAGAACTGAACTAGAACTGAACTAGAACTGAACTAGAACTGAACTAGAACTGAACTAGAACTGAACTAGAACTGAACTAGAACTGAACTAGAACTGAACTAGAACTGAACTAGAACTGAACTAGAACTGAACTAGAACTGAACTAGAACTGAACTAGAACTGAACGAACTGAACTGAACTAGAACTGAACTAGAACTGAACTAGAACTGAACTAGAACTGAACTAGAACTGAACTAGAACTGAACTAGAACTGAACTAGAACTGAACTAGAACTGAACTAGAACTGAACTAGAACTGAACTAGAACTGAACTAGAACTGAACTAGAACTGAACTAGAACTGAACTAGAACTGAACTAGAACTGAACTAGAACTGAACTAGAACTGAACTAGAACTGAACTAGAACTGAACTAGAACTGAACTAGAACTGAACTAGAACTGAACTAGAACTGAACTAGAACTGAACTAGAACTGAACTAGAACTGAACTAGAACTGAACTAGAACTGAACTAGAACTGAATTAGAACTGAACTAGAACTATAAGTGGCGCTTCTTTGATAAACATTTAAATAAATAATGCGTTAGTTTCTCAATGGATTCCCCCACTAAATTTAAATCTGTATATAAAAAGAACTATTAAATATTGACAACTTGAATGACAGGTCATTGAAACATTATCTCTTTTATTATGCCATTAAGAAATTATTGAAATGAACTAGTTCAGTCTGAAATTAGTACCATTTTTCTTTTGTTTTTTCTCATATTTCAAAAACAAATAAACTGTTTTAGTATCTAATTAATAATATTTAATTCTTTTAAGTCTTTTATTTGTTGTCTATTTTATAATAATGATTTATTGTTGATTATTCACTTCCTTTTGTTAAGCAACAATCGTTTGAATGAAAATACATCCATTCTTTGGTATTTTTGTTAAGTTGTTTTTATTCTTTAAAATTATTTAAAACATGACAAGTGGATAAAGTGGCATATTGTTCATTACATGACAATACAGTGACAGAATTTGTAAAAATTGTGTATGGATTTATTTAAAATTCTTCAATATTATTCAGTGTCTTTCAAATAAGGCATGTTCATACGTATGTTTAATTTGCAGAACTAACCCAGCAAACATTATAATAAAACTATTGAAAATTTCGATTATCATAGTTATTTTATTAGACTAGCTACTAGACAGTCTGTAAATAGTGCTGTAATGAGAGACTGTAGCATATGCATTAGCCAATTGGCCAAAAGCATTACTTCGTTAGCAATGCGTTGGGAGAATAGTCGGTCAGTTGTAAGTTCTAATAATTTTAAATGATCTTGTCTTTCAAGAGCCCTTAAATATTTTTGTTGGTTTAAATATTTACATATGAATACGTGTGAGAATACACTATCAATTATACAATTACGTATGTATGGTATTGTACTTAATGAAAAGTATTTAAAAGCTTTTAAGTAAGTAATGCAAATGTGCATGTTTGAGCTTGGTAAGTAAGTTATAAAATATTTAAAATAATATTAACAGATTTTGTTAAATAACAACAATATAATATAGTACATATCCCAATGTGTAAGTACACTTTAAGGACAAGTAGTAAAGTAAGATAAAGTAAAAACGACACTGTCATACCCTATCCCATCCATATGTTATCCAGTCTTTTCGACTAGTCCATTAAATTATATACGGACTAGACCTTTGTGTTATGGACTGATGCATTAACCAATCTATGAACTATTAATTTGACTAATCCATTGAAAAGTTCATTGACTAGCCTATGGACTATTATCTCTCTTTAGTGTATTAACTAGCATATGAACTAGGACCACTATAGAATAGTCGCTGGAACTAGCGTCTTAAATTGAAAAGTCTATGACGAGGCATATTTAGTGCATGGCCTGTTCTATGGAGTACTCTATGGTCTTGATATTTTCCTATTGACTGGTCTCGATACTAAAACTTTGACAACTGACTAGTGTATTAACTACTCTATCAACTGTTACATTAAAGTCTAGTCTATAGTCTAGTCTATAGTCTAGTATATAGTCTTGTCTATAGTCCAGTCTATATTCTAGTCTATAGTCTAGTCTATAGTCTATTCTATAGTCTAGTTCTATACTCTAGTCTATAGTCTAGTCTATAGTCTATTCTATAGTCTAGTCTAGTCTAGTCTAGTTATAGTCTAGTCTATAGTCTAGTCTATTAGTCTAGTCTATAGTCTATAGTTCTAGTCTATAGTCTATTCTATAGTCTAGTCTATAGTCTAGTCTATAGTCTAGTCTATAGTCTAGTCTATAGTCTAGTCTATAGTCTAGTCTATAGTCTAGTCTATATTCTAGTCTATAGTCTAGTCTATAGTCTAGTCTATAGTCTAGTTCTATAGTCTAGTCTATAGTCTAGTCTATAGTCTAGTCTATAGTCTAGTCTATAGTCTAGTCTATAGTCTAGTCTATAGTCTAGTCTATAGTCTAGTCTATAGTCTAGTCTATAGTCTAGTCTATAGTCTAGTCTATAGTCTAGTCTATAGTCTAGTCTATAGTCTAGTCTATAGTCTAGTCTATAGTCTAGTCTATAGTCTAGTCTATAGTCTAGTCTATAGTCTAGTCTATAGTCTAGTCTATAGTCTAGTCTATAGTCTAGTCTATAGTCTAGTCTATAGTCTAGTCTATAGTCTAGTCTATAGTCTAGTCTATAGTCTAGTCTATAGTCTAGTCTATAGTCTAGTCTAGTCTAGTCTTAGTCTAGTCTATAGTCTAGTCTATAGTCTAGTCTATAGTCTAGTCTATAGTCTAGTCTATAGTCTAGTCTATAGTCTAGTCTATAGTCTAGTCTATAGTCTAGTCTATAGTCTAGTCTATAGTCTAGTCTATAGTCTAGTCTATAGTCTAGTTTATAGTCTAGTCTATAGTCTAGTCTATAGTCTAGTCTATAGTCTAGTCTATAGTCTAGTCTATAGTCTAGTCTATAGTCTAGTCTATAGTCTAGTCTATAGTCTAGTCTATAGTCTAGTCTATAGTCTTGTCTATAGTCTAGTCTATAGTCTAGTCTATAGTCTAGTCTATAGTCTAGTCTATAGTCTAGTCTATAGTCTAGTCTATAGTCTAGTCTATAGTCTAGTCTATAGTTTAGTCTATAGTCTAGTCTATAGTCTAGTCTATAGTCTAGTCCATAGTCTAGTCTATAGTCTAGTCTATAGTCTAGTCCATAGTCTAGTCTATAGTCTAGACTATAGTCTAGTCTATAGTCTAGTCTATAGTCTAGACTATAGTGTAGTCTATAGTGTAGTCTATAGTCTAGTCTATAGACTAGTCTATAGTCTAGTCTATAGTCTAGTCTATAGTCTAGTCCATAGTCTAGTCTATAGTCTAGACTATAGTCTAGTCTATAGTCTAGTCTATAGTCTAGACTATAGTGTAGTCTATAGTGTAGTCTATAGTCTAGTCTATAGTCTAGTCTTTAGTCTAGTCTATAGTCTAGTCTATAGTCTAGTCTATAGACTAGTCTATAGTCTAGTCTATAGTCTAGTCTATAGTCTATTTCATAGTCCAGTCTGCATTCTATATATATTCTATTCTACTGTCTAACCTATAGCATAAGTTATAGTCTAGTCTATAGGCCAGTTTATAGCATGGTCTATAAACTAATCCATAGTAAAGTCCACAGTCTATATTTAGTCTAGCGGAAATTAGTTTAGTATGTACTTTAAACCCTAAAAAAGTACTATTTTTGTTAGAAGTACTATTTTACAACTTAAATTATCCATGCCTTTGCTATAGCTTTTCAATCTTCCTTTACCTCTAATTATATGATATAATTTGCATTAACAAATTTCCCAATAACATTTAACTTAATTAAACAAATTCTGACCAAAATACATGTACTTTTACCAATTACTACAAATTTCTCACCAAACAAAAAGTTCAATTGCTTTAATGTTATTTTAATAAATTCCAATAAAGATTTAAGTACTTGTAGTAATTGTTAATAATGTACAATTATTTGTAGGTTTATGTTAAATAAATATTTAGTATAAATATTAAATTTCATAATTAAGTACCATTAGTAAATACTTGTTAAAAGTAAGTAAGATAGTAGCAAAAGTACCAGAAGTTTAAATAAATTTATTAAACCACAAAGGAACACTTCAAGGTTAAAGAACGGTAAATATTTGTTATACGAAAAAAAAACATTACTTTGGAATAACAAAAAATAAACTTATAATCATCAAGAAGTAATTTGAGCTTTAGTCAAGGTTATGAACCCTCATAATATTTGCACGCATCTCTAAGGACATAAAGAAAACAAAAACATTGAATACATTTTTAATTACTTTAAATAAATTATAATTAATGAGTTAAGAAAATAAAGGAAGCGATAGAAACGGGAAACAAATTATTTGCTAAATAGGTCAACAGTATTGCTTGACTTTTGTTAGTTTTAGTGGCAATAACTAAACTGTTTCTTTTTCTTTATGCTGATATACAAAATCAATTATCTCCGAAAAAAGTATAAATTCCACAAAGTCTGTTTTTTATATTAATTAATATTTACAGGCAAATATTAAGCAATTAATAACTTATGTAATTTTACAAACATAAACTCTTTGCCAAATAAACCTTTATTATGATAATTTAAAATCGTCAAACAAATTCTTATTTAACACTTAAGTAATCATTTTGTTATTATCCAACATGACCTACAAATTTATTTCTTAAAAAAACCTGTCAAATTTAAGCGTGTGTTTAGCAAAATTGAATTTTGTTCTTTCGTGCAATTTCTTTTCACAACTCAACAATAATTGTTAGTCATCAATTTGCTATCTGTTCCCTTTTTCTTCAATTTAGTTCTTTATCTATGGAAATTCTCATGTTCTATTCTGTTATTTTCCATAAGTATCACGATTTCAATTTTTCGTACAAATCGATCAAAATCACAACAGCAACAACAAAAATTACGATTTCAATTGAGTAAAGAAATACCAATTGTCTGAGCCAATAGAAGAGCAGTTTTGTGATGGAGGAGGACTGGAAGCAGTTTAATTAAAAGTATGAAATCAATTTTGGTAAAATTTACTATTTAAAGTTTTGTTGTCAGGCTGAAGAACTGAACTAGAACTGAACTAGAACTGAACTAGGAACTGACACTAGAACTGAACTAGACAACTGAACTAGAACTGAACTAGAACTGAACTAGAACTGAACTAGAACTGAACTAGAACTGAACTAGAACTGAAACTAGAACTGAACTCGAACTGAACTAGAACTGAACTAGAACTGAACTAGAACTGAACTGAACTAGAACTGAACTAGAACTGAACTAGAAATGAACTAGAACTGAACTAGAACTGAACTAGAAACTGAACTAGAACTGAACTAGAACTGAACTAGAACTGAACTAGAACTGAACTAGAACTGAACTAGAACTGAACTGAACTGAAACTAGAACTAACTAGAAACTGAACAGAACTGAACTAGAACTGAACTAGAACTGAACTAGAACTGAACTAGAACTGAACTAGAACTGAACTAGAACTGAACTAGAACTGAACTAGACTGACTAGAACTGAACTAGAACTGAACTAGAACTGAACTAGAACTGAACTAGAACTGAACTAGAACTGAACTAGACTGAACTAGAACTGAACTAGAACTGAAACTAGAACTGAAACTAGAACTGAACTAGAACTGAACTAGAACTGAACTAGAACTGAACTAGAACTGAACTAGAACTAGAACTGAACTAGAACTGAACTAGAATGAACTAGAACTGAACTAGAATTGAATTAGAACTGAACTAGAAGTGAACCAGAACTGAGCTGAACTAGAACTAAACTGGAATTGAACTGGAAATAAACTAAAAGTGAACTAAAACTAAACTAGAACTAAACTGGAATTGAACTAGAGCTAAACTAGTTGTTTAGACATCAAAATTTTTTATGCAATTTATATTTTAAATATTACTGCATTAGAAGGAAGAATGTGTTTGTGAAAAATTAATGAATTGACTCTTAAAAAGGTCTGTATGAATGTGTGTGTTTGCTGATATTTCCCGTCTGCTTTAAAAGTTACGATGAAGCTGTTTAGTTAACTAATGACTTGGATACCAATTAGTTTGATTTATTTAGTACCCTGGGCCCAAATAACGGCATACGATATCGATCGAAATCTCTATTTAAGAAATACGCTCAATATCGTATGCCGTTTTTCTGTCGAGAATACTAGAAATTATAAAACTGATAAAGAAAGTATATGAATTCCGGTGAACTAGTTCGTGATCCGACATCCAGAACCTCTGGTTCCTTCTTTTTTAACTCAGCAATAGAAACATTAACAATCAAACATTTTGTATGTCACTAACTAAATTGAGATTTTTTTTATTTTATTCAACAACCCAGTTGCAAATGGGTTACTAGAGACCAACTTAACTCTAAAAATTTAAAAATAATTTCAGAGCAGATATTAGAAAATGTAATATTAGAACTAAAAATAAACCAATTGTCTAAATTAGTAAAATTGTTTTAGGGTTTTCCAAATGGGTCTCTTATCATATATAGAAAATTTCTTACACTATGTCTGATTTTAGAGTTTGTATAGCAATTGCCCTGCAACTGTATTAGTGGTATAGTAGTAAAACTCATTGATGATATGAGAATATGTGGCAAAGTATCTGTTTGTTTGCGTGTGTGTGCGACAATTTTATACAGCCCCGATTTTTAAAGATGTGTTGACTTTATTGAGAGAAGATGCAATTGAAAACGTGAGGATGATGCTGCAACTACAGCAACTATCACTGCAATATTTACAACAATGTAAAAGTGCATGAGTATGCTCAAGCATTAGGGTGGTGGCTAGTTTTACAGCAAAAACGTAATACATGTTGTTATTTGTAATGAAGCAATATTTTTATACCCTACACCACTTTAGTGGGGAGGGTATATTGGATTTGTGCTGATGTTTGTAACATATAAAAATATTCGTCCTAGACCCACCTTAAAGTATACCAATCGGCTTAGAATCGTTTTCTGATTCGATTAAGATATGTCCGTCCGTCCGTCCGTCTGGCTGGCTGTCCATGTAAACCTTGTGCAAGGTACAGGTCGCAATTTTCAAGATAATTGGATGAAATTTGGCACGCACGTTTTATTTGACCCAAGGACGAAGCCTATTGAAAATGGTTAAAATCGGTCCATTATTTCACCTAGCCCCCATAGAACAGAACCCCCCGAAAAGGGCTTCTGAGCTCATAATTATGTTAAATATACAGATATATCGATAAAATACGGCATAACTAAGTTTTATAGAAGTCTTGATAACCCTGCCAAATTTCATAAAGATCGGGCCCCATTTGACCCTAGCTCCCATACAAAGTCCCCTTCAGAAAATTACTTGAATGTCCCAAATTAACTTATAAACACAAATATCGCGATGAAATTCAGCACAATAAAGTATTATGTAAATATAAATATATTCACAAAATTTTATCGGGCTTGGTCCATATTTGCCCCTAGCCCCCATATAAAGCCTCTTTCAGAAAATTAGTTTTTCATCCATAAATTGCTTAAATGTATCGGAACAAGGGAATATTGAAGATAAATGCGATATTATGAAAAATAAATCACATTTAATATTCATAACTGGTGTAGGGTATCATATGGTCGGCCACGCCCGACTATACTTTCTTACTTGTTTACAATTTAAGTTAGTGATAATGTGTACCTACTTAATGCTTCAACATTGGCAAGCAATAACTATTTACTAGAGTTCGCCCAGCGGTCGAAATTCGACCAGAACTTATGCTGGAAAAAATGCATAAATATGCTAAAATAAAACCCTTTTTTTATAGTTCAAATCTGCGGTAAAAAATTTACTTTATTGATATTATCAAAGTGTATAATTTTCTATTATTAATGTTTTCTTTTAGAAAATGTGATGGGTTTTTGGTAAAAGTCCCATCAGAAGTTTAAAACCTCAATTGTCAAAATTAGTTATAAAACTTGTTTTACAAAAGTATTTCAACTATTTTAAAAATAATAAATAACGAACATTTCTTCTATCGACTTATTATCCCCTACATATTTACGCTACGTTCACAATGCTGGAGTACTCTACTGTACACACCATTAAAGATATGTTATATGCTGTTCAAAATACAGAGTGTTCAAAATACAGAGTGTTCAAAAGACACAGTGGAAATGTTCTAAATAATTTGTCAAAACAATAAAAATATTTAAAATAAATAATGTCTTATCTAATTATAAATACATTTTATTTGGATGTCATTAGTAGTCCTTCCATCAAGTATATGCTGTATAAATTCTCCCTTATAACACTCGACAAAGACTTCAGCAGACCTACATTTATTAAATAAACGATAAATTGCTAAGTACGGTTAAACACTCTTTATCCCAAAAGACATGATTTATATTTAGCAGTTTCATCTAGCAGTTTTATCTATTTTTATATAGCATATAACCATCACCTCTTCAACTTACAGTTTTCACTTTACTCTACTATTTCCTAATTGGTTAGAATAACCCAAAAAAGGAGAATATCATCAAATCCTCGCTGTGCTAAACCTGCATATAAGCGATATACCTATCCATTTATTGCTGTGTATCATGTACCGGCATGACGAACTAAACTTTACTTATATTTTATACAGGCTTTTTTATTACTTACTGACACTGAATCAATTCGTTAATCCATCATTTAAATCTTCCAAATCAATCAAAACTAATAATTATGTATCGCAATTCAGTATTTTATTTCACCGATTTTTTTCGTTAAACATAATCGAAAAGCATCGGCAGTGTAACGACCAATAAAAAGTTCACGTTAATAATTTTATAATTTAAAAATATTTCAATACATAACTTTTGACATTCTTATAGTTTTCCGATCTTTGTCTTTAAAATATTCTACAGTCGTTAAAAATTTAGGGAATTGAAAATTCGTTAATGTAACCGATATTTGTCATTACTTTACGATATTACTGAATTCCGGTACTGATGTCCTACCAATTTTTTTCCAGGTCAAACACCAATATCAGTACATTTTTT
The DNA here is from genome assembly GCF_015586225.1 of Lucilia sericata. Classification (NCBI taxonomy): domain Eukaryota; kingdom Metazoa; phylum Arthropoda; class Insecta; order Diptera; family Calliphoridae; genus Lucilia; species Lucilia sericata. The sequence goes on along the minus strand of NW_023994534.1, from coordinate 37,253 downwards.
GGCATATATTGAGGTGTCCCCAAGCATTATTTACACATGTTTTTATATTCCCAGTTCGTTGTTTCCTCAGGAAAGTCCTTCAATATAATTATTTTGAAAAGTTTAAATAACGAAAAACTTTCAATCGAAAACTCTGAATATAAAACTGAAGTCCTACTTCTTATAAAAATATTCCATTTGATAACAATCGTAACGATGTTATAACAAAATTGATCATTATCTCATTCACAATTTAGCACTTTACACAAAAATATAAAACAATAAAATCCTATTTTCGCATTGCCTGAGCCTGTTTACATACTTATTTGTTTACAAAAATCTTATTAAAAACAACAAAATCAAAATATCATGCAAAATACAAAAAGAAAAAAGCAACAGAGAAGTTAAACGTTTCTGCGCTCTCCTCTCTTTTTTCAAAAATTTTTTGTTTTGTTTCTTGCTTTGTTTGTTTGTTTTTAATTTCAAGAATACGTACGTGTGACTATTGTTTCTATGTATTAGTAACTACTTTAAACGTTTATAGCTCCTAAAATTCTGAACCGATCTCATTAATATATATATTGTGCACATCTGTGAACAAATACCTTTAAAATGATATATTTCTTGCCAAGATCAGATGTATACTGTAAGAGTAAAAGGGGTCACAAAAAATCGTCTTGCCTATTAATTATATAGATATGATTTTGATATTTGATTTTATATAGATTTTTTTTTAGAATTTCTTGATAATGGGGAAAACATTAATATTAAATTAGAGTTGGCAATAAAATTTATTTCTATTAGCAGTAGTTGAAATTTTTGATTGAAATCTACAATGTTGCAGCAAAAAAAAAAAATAAATAAACAAGTAAAAGTGTTATATTCGGCTGTGCCGAATCTCATATACCCACCATCAAACCGTATGCCGTAAAAGGGTGATATTTGGAATATGGCTTAAGTCAATTATGGACCGAGCTCTTTTGAACTAACAAAATATTAATTTTTAAAAAACAAATATTTTTTTCAATTCTTAAACCGTGAGCGTCAATTATGAACCGATACTCATAAAATTTTGTACATAGATTATGTATAGAACTTGTTTATGCAAAATTTCAGCGCTATACTCGTATTTTAAATAAGGAACACTCGTATTTTATTAACCAAAACCCTTTCTTGAAGGAATCCTTTTGTGAATTACAGTCACATTCCGCATGAAATTCGGAGCGAATTTTATAACCGTATTTCATAACTCATATTTTTAAGGGGCGGTAGGGTAAATTATGGACCGATCCTCCCTAAATTTGGTGGAGAGATTTTGGCACGCATTAAACTTATGTGCGTCAATTTTCGTCACATTCATATTTTTAAGCCAGTAATGAGCATTGTAGTTATTTGCAGAGGGGGACCTTATATGGGGGAAAGGTCATTTATGGGCCGATCCAAAAAAATTGGTACGGGGGTTTTGGCTCGTAAGAAACTTTCGTGTGTAGCATTTCATCGCTTTACTCGTATTTTTAAGACAGTAATGAGCGTTTAAGCTATTTCCTGAAGTGGACCCAATAGGGGGAGTAGGGCCAATTATGGACCTATCCACATAAAAGTTATTAAGAAGATTTTGGCTCGCGAGGAACATAATTGTTGAAAATTGTTGCTATATTCGTATTTTTTAGCCAGTAATGAGCGTTAAAGTAATTTTCAGAAGGGGACCTTATATGGGGGATAGGGTCATTTATGAGCCGATCGTAAAAAAAAATCGTAGAGCGATTTTGGTTCGTAAGAAACTTATTTATACCGAATTTCACCGCTATACTCGCATTTTTGGACCAGTAATGAGTGTTAAAGTAATTTTCAGGAGTGGACCTTATATGGGGGGTAGGGTCAATTATGGACCGATCCTCAAAAAATTTGGTAGAAAGATTTTGGCTCACATGAAACTTATTTATGTCGAATTACATTGCTATACTTGCATTTTGGGGCTAGTAATGAGTGTTAAAGTCATTTTCAGAAGGGGACCTTATATGGGGGGTAGGGTCATTTATGGGCCGATCCTAAAAAAATTGGTTAAAAGGTTTTGGTTCATAAGAAACCTTCTTATACTGAATTTCATCGCTATACTCAAATTTTTAGGCCAGTAATGAGTGTTAAAGTCATTTTCTAAAGGGGACCTTATATGGGTGTAGGGTCATTTATGGGCCGATCCTAAAAAAAATTGGTAGAGAGATTTTGGTTCGTAAGAAACATACTTATACCGAATTTCATCGCTATACTTGCATTTTGGAACCAGTAATGAGTGTTAAAGTAATTTTCAGAAGGGGACCTTATATCGGGGTAGGGTCATTTATGGGCCGACCCTCAAAAAATTTGGTAGACAGATTTTGGCTCATATGATACTTATTTATGTCGAATTTTTCGCTATACTTGTACTTCTAAAGCAGTTATGCCCGTTAAAGCTGTTTTTTGGAGGTCCACTTGTATGGGGGCTATCCGAAAAAGTGGACCGATATAGCCCATTTTCAATACCAAACAAACCTTAACAATAAAGAATATTTGTGCAAAATTTCAACTGTGTAGCTCCTCTCGTGTGGTCCCGTGATCGTGATTTCAACAGACAGACGGACGGACGGCGGACATGGCTAGATCGTCTTAGAATTTAATAAGGACCCGGAATATATATACTTTTATGGGTCTATGACCAATATTTCGATGTGTTACAAACGGAATGACAAAATCAATATACCACCCATCTTTTTTGATGGTGGGTATAAAAATAATACTAAGCAAAATTATCGAAAAAAGAAATAAAGTAAAAAAATAAATTATTTTGAAACAAAAAATATGCTTAAATTCAAATGGTTTTTGCTAAAAATGTGCAAAACTATGTAAAAAATTAAATAGCATTAAGAAATATTTATTTTATTTTTAAAACATTATTCTATTTATAATAACTTACATTTTTACATAATACTTAATTATTTGTTAAATCAACATACCTGCAAATATAAAAAAGATAATTGTTAATTTATTTGCTAAAAATTGGAATTTTGTTTTTATAGATAAATTTTGTTTTTATATAAAATTTTTGATTACTATTTAAAACAGCTACTTTGTAACTTTTAAAGCTGATGGGAAATGACAACAGTCATATACATTCCTAAGACCTTTTTAAGAGTCAATGCAATAAATTATCATAAACATATCCTTCCCTCTGATGCAGTAATATTTACTAATTTTAGTTCTAGTTCATTTTTAGTTCCGTTCTAGTTCAGTTCAGTTAAGTTCCAGTTTATCAAGTTCAGTTCTGGTTCAGTTCAAGTTCAGTTCTAGTTCAGTTCTAGTTCAGTTCAAGTTCAGTTCTAGTTCAGTTCTAGTTCAGTTCTAGTTCAGTTCTAGTTCAGTTCTAGTTCAGTTCTAGTTCAGTTCAAGTTCAGTTCTAGTTCAGTTCTAGTTCAGTTCTAGTTCAGTTCTAGTTCAGTTCTAGTTCTAGTTCAGTTCTAGTTCAGTTCTAGTTCTAGTTCAGTTCTAGTTCTAGTTCAGTTCTAGTTCAGTTCTAGTTCAGTTCTAGTTCAGTTCTAGTTCAGTTCTAGTTCAGTTCTAGTTCAGTTCTAGTTCAGTTCTAGTTCAGTTCTAGTTCAGTTCTAGTTCAGTTCTAGTTCAGTTCTAGTTCAGTTCTAGTTCAGTTCTAGTTCAGTTCTAGTTCAGTTCTAGTTCAGTTCTAGTTCAGTTCTAGTTCTAGTTCAGTTCTAGTTCAGTTCTAGTTCAGTTCTAGTTCAGTTCTAGTTCAGTTCTAGTTCAGTTCTAGTTCAGTTCTAGTTCAGTTCTAGTTCAGTTCTAGTTCAGTTCTAGTTCAGTTCTAGTTCAGTTCTAGTTCAGTTCTAGTTCAGTTCTAGTTCAGTTCTAGTTCAGTTCTAGTTCAGTTCTAGTTTCAGTTCTAGTTTCAGTTCTAGTTCAGTTCTAGTTCAGTTCTAGTTCAGTTCTAGTTCAGTTCTAGTTCAGTTCTAGGTCTAGTTCAGTTCTCGTTCAGGTCTAGTTCAGTTCTCGTTCAGGTCTAGTCAGTTCTAGTTCAGTTCTAGTTCAGTTCTAGTTCAGTTCTAGTTCAGTTCTAGTTCAGTTCTAGTTCAGTTCTAGTTCAGTTCTAGTTCAGTTCTAGTTTCAGTTCTCGTTCAGTTCTAGTTCAGTTCTCGTTCAGTTCTAGTTCAGTTTTAGTTCAGTTCTAAGTTCAGGTTCTAGTTCAGTTCTAGTCAGTTCTAGTTCAGTTCTAGTTCAGTTCTAGTTCAGTTCTAGTTCAGTTCTAGTTCAGTTCTAGTTCAGTTCTAGTTCAGTTCTAGTTCAGTTCTAGTTCAGTTCTAGTTCAGTTCTAGTTCAGTTCTAGTTCAGTTCTAGTTCAGTTCTAGTTCAGTTCTAGTTCAGTTCTAGTTCAGTTCTAGTTCAGTTCTAGTTCAGTTCTAGTTCAGTTCTAGTTCAGTTCTAGTTCAGTTCTAGTTCAGTTCTAGTTCAGTTCTAGTTCAGTTCTAGTTCCGTTCTAGTTCAGTTCTAGTTCAGTTCTAGTTCAGTTCTAGTTCAGTTCTAGTTCAGTTCTAGTTCAGTTCTAGTTCAGTTCTAGTTCAGTTTCTAGTTCAGTTCTAGTTTCAGTTCTAGTTCAGTTCTAGTTCAGTTCTAGTTCAGTTCTAGTTCAGTTCTAGTTCAGTTCTAGTTCAGTTCTAGTTCAGTTCTAGTTAATCAAATTTTTCTATAAAAACGGAAAATTTGTTGGAAAAAGAAAATTTTATATAAAAATTAAAATTAACCCGAAATTTTCAACAAAAAGTAAAATTCGTAAATAATTTTCTATGAGTTATATTCATCGTCCTTTCAACAAAATATTCTGCTAAATTTTAATTTAAAATATAATAAAATAATAAATTTCTAATTATACTTCCAGAGCAAATCAAATAAATGAACATTTACTAGGTTATGTTTCAACATATAAACAGAAAATTATTATAAATTTCTGAAACATCAGAAAGACAGACGCACAGTGGTATAGGAAAAAAAAAAGAGGGAAATAATTCGGTAACTTCTAAACGGTTAATCCGATTTTAATGAAATTTGGTATGCACAAAGAGGAGGTGTTGTCGAGTTTAGGTTTTGAATTTGGACCTTATAGGCCAACCAGGGGCCCGGCGGGGGGTCCTCAAATTAGGACACCTCGGCTATGTTAAATTTTTAAAACGATCCTATTTCTTCATTTGAGTTCCGATTTAAAAAAAATTTCGTATATAGAATCTCCTCATCGAGCACTATAAAAAATGTCGTCATAGCAGTAAATTATCTCTTATAGTTTAGGAGATATTCGCATTTGAAAATTAAAATTTTAAAATTTTTACCGTTCTTACTTTAGTTTTTTGATAATAGCGGGTCCAAATATTCCCGATTTTCGCCATTTCTTTTTTTATTCGCTTAACAACAAGTTTATATATCAAGCAGTGAAAGAATTATGTAAAAATCATGACTGAGTCCAAAGTTATAGGCATTTTAATTTAAAAAATTAAAAAAAGGCGATTTTTTGCCATTTTTTTGGGAAAAAAGTATCTTTTTCTTTTTAAGTTATCTAAAAAGTTTCTAAGAAGATGTATATAGAATTTATACTTTTTGAAAAGCTGACTTTACATAAAATACGATAAATGAAACAAAACCTAAAAATTTTTGATACCGAGGGGACCAGGTCCATCCAAAAAACCCTATTTTTTTATAGAAAATTCAATTTTGAGCATAAATTCTCAAATCGCATAGTCGATATCAAATTATAGTGACCTGTTTTATATGACCCAATATGTTCTTAATCATTTTGTAACGGGTTTCGATAACCCCGCCCCTGGTATGGATATAATAGGCAAAAAACCAAAAAATCCCATTTTTGGGATTTTTTAAAACTTTTTTGGGAATTCCGGGATTTCTAATAAGAAAATTCGAACTTTTTATTTAATTTTAGATTTTGAGTAAAAAAATCTACCTAACTGTAAAATTTCATCAAAAAATATTCATAAATAAAATTTTTATTGCAATTTGAAAAATTTGTATCTTCGCAAAAACTGAATAAAAAACATTTTTTAATTTTTTTAAAAAAAGTATTCCGCGATTTTTTTAATTTTCAAAAATTATATACAGTTTTGAAAAATAGACAAAATTACCTTTCCATTGATATATAACATGCCTACCTAATGTTTTTTAAGTGACAAATTAATTAGGGAAAACTCAACATCTTTTAGAAAATTTACCTAGCACTATTATTTTCATCCATAACGTTAACTCTTAAATTTGTTACATATATTAAAAAATTTTCAGGTATTATTTTTTAAACAGTAATGATTTTTACCCCTATAGGTCACTTTAATAGGTAGCTTATTAAAGTGACCTATTGAGGAAAAATTCATTACATAAGGATACGTTAGACATATTAGGTAGAATATCATAACCCTTTAAAAAATAATTTAATTTAAGTACCTGTAATTAATATATAAGACAGGTTTATATCTGTTTGTAATTATTTGTAATTTTCTAACCATGGCGATCGTACTAAAAAAAATGATTTGTGCTCCATTTTATTTGAACACTCTTCAGCTCCTTTTCAAGATAAAGTGAACTTCTTATTGAAATATATTGAAACTGCACATAAAAATAAAGTGGATAAAACTGATATATGTAAAATTGAAAATTTTATAAAATCAGTTGATATAAAACTGAAGAGTGTTCGGTATTCCATTGCTAAATTTCGATCGAAATTTTCTGATTGGCTGGATGAATGTGTAGAAGTTGCTATTTGCGTATCAACTGTTGGTGCTCCCTGTAAGCAGTATGAGGATTTGAGCTCAAAATCTAAGAGGAAAAGGTTATCAACTTCACTAGAAACCTTATCTAACGAAGAAGTTTCGGACACTTTTAAAGCAATGTTAAGAAAAGAAAAACAGCCTTTGGATGCCATAAAAATTGCAAATATTCTTCCAACCGCATCACCAAGACGACTGAAAAGAATTGTAAAGAGTATACCCACACCATCATCTGATACAACGTTCACTGAGGAAGAAGCTATTGCGCTTATGTTGCAGCTGGGATTAAGTCGTGATAACTACATAACGTTAAGAAAGGCGCTATCTGAAAAAGGAGTGGATGTTTTACCATCATATGACAAAATAAATGAAAAGAAGAAAAGCATTATACCACCTCCTATTGAAATAACTGATCGGAAGGCTGTTATTGGACTCGGCGCTCTACTCGAAAATACTGCTTTAAGGATTGCTTCTGACTTTTCTTCAGACCAACTAAAAAAAATAAATTCTTGTGATCTTCAACTCATTTGTAAGTGGGGATGTGATGGATTATCAGCACTCTCGGAATATAAACAAATCAACACAAGTGAATCATCTTCCGAGTATAAAAGTGTATTTATGGCATCGCTAGTTCCATTAAGAATTCGAAAGTATGCTGACAGCGATTCTCCATCAACCAGTTTCGATGATATTTGGAAGAATTCGACTCCAGGATCCAAAGCTTTTTGTAGGCCAATAAGCTTTGAGTATATAAAGGAATCCAAAACAACAACGCAAGATTTGATAAATCGTATTGAAGCAGAAATTAAAAACTTGGAACCTATAACAATCGAAATAGAAAATTATTCGTTTAACATGTCCTATGATTTAAAACTTACAATGATTGATGGGAAAGTTGGAAATGCCATTACAGGAACATCATCTACTTGGTACTGCTACATATGTGGTGATAAAAAATCAGAATTTTCGAATATTTCCAAGCAAAGATCAATAAATGAGGAAACATTACAATTTGGAATATCCCCCCTACATGCTCGCATACGATTTCTGGAACATTTTCTACATTTAGCATATGATTTAAAGTACAGAAGCATACCGGAAAATGCAAACAAAAGTGCAAATAACAATAAGGAGTTAATGGAAATGAGAGCCAGTGAGAAACGAAGAGTTCAAGAGGAATTTAAAAAGCGGATGGGATTAAATATTGATAAACCACTCACAGGATATGGAAGCACAAACGATGGTAATACCGCTAGACGTTTTTTTAAACATTTTGAAACTACTTCCGAAATAACCGGAATTAGTATGGATTTACTGCAAAAGGTCAATATTATTCTAATGGCGATAAATAGCAAGCATAAAGTGAACGCAACAAAATTTGGAGAGTATTCTACAAAAGTTTCTAAATTACTTTTGGAAAGAAATGACACCTACAGTTCCCTGGAAAGAAATGACACCTACAGTTCACAAGATATTATGTCATGGAAAGGTCATCATAGAACATAATATTCTGCCTTTAGGAGAGCTTACAGAAGAACCCCAAGAATCGAGGAATAGAGACTTTAAGCATATTCATCAGTTTAGCTCAAGGAAGTGTTCTAGGCAGTCTCAAAATGAAGATATTTTTAATAATCTGATTCTATCTTCTGATCCTGTTTTATCTACTATAAGGAAACGTTGGATTTGCTACAAAACGTTAGCATTTGAAAATATTCATGAATTTAAAGATTTACTTTATCTTTTAGATATGGACTACTGTGATACCGATTATTTTACAAAATTATATTAATTTATAAAAAAAAAAAATAAATAAAGACTATTTTTATATAAAATAAATACTTGTTAATTTTTTTTAGGGATAAAGAATAAAAGATTAATCGTAAAAAGTGGCTGTAAAAATTCATAAAAATTTAGGTAGTAAAACATGCCTAACAAATGTATGGATGAAAATAATAGTACTAGGTAAATTCTCTAAAAGATGTTGAGTTTTCCCTAATTAATTTGTCACTTAAAAAACATTAGGTAGGCATGTTATATATCAATGGAAAGGTAATTTTGTCTATTTTTCAAAACTGTATATAATTTTTGAAAATTAAAAAATTCGCGGAATACTTTTTTAAAAAAAATTAAAAAATGTTTTTTATTCAGTTTTTGCGAAGATACAAATTTTTCAAATTGCAATAAAAATTTTATTTATGAATATTTTTTGATGAAATTTTACAGTTAGGTAGATTTTTTTACTCAAAATCCAAAATTAAATAAAAATTTCGAATTTTCTTATTAGAAATCCCGGAATTCCCAAAAAAGTTTTAAAAAATCCCAAAAATGGGATTTTTTGGTTTTTTGCCTATTATATCCATACCAGGGGCGGGGTTATCGAAACCCGTTACAAAATGATTAAGAACATATTGGGTCATATAAAACAGGTCACTATAATTTGATATCGACTATGCGATTTGAGAATTTATGCTCAAAATTGAATTTTCTATAAAAAAATAGGGTTTTTTGGATGGACCTGGTCCCCTCGGTATCAAAAATTTTTAGGTTTTGTTTCATTTATCGTATTTTATGTAAAGTCAGCTTTTCAAAAAGTATAAATTCTATATACATCTTCTTAGAAACTTTTTAGATAACTTAAAAAGAAAAAGATACTTTTTTCCCAAAAAAATGGCAAAAAATCACCTTTTTTTAATTTTTTAAATTAAAATGCCTATAACTTTGGACTCAGTCATGATTTTTACATAATTCTTTCACTGCTTGATATATAAACTTGTTGTTAAGCGAATAAAAAAAGAAATGGCGAAAATAGGGAATATTTGGACCCGCTATTATCAAAAAACTAAAGTAAGAACGGTAAAAATTTTAAAATTTTAATTTTCAAATGCGAATATCTCCTAAACTATAAGAGATAATTTACTGCTATGACGACATTTTTTATAGTGCTCGATGAGGAGATTCTATATACGAAATTTTTTTTAAATCGGAACTCAAATGAAGAAATAGGATCGTTTTAAAAATTTAACATAGCCGAGGTGTCCTAATTTGAGGACCCCCCGCCGGGCCCCTGGTTGGCCTATAAGGTCCAAATTCAAAACCTAAACTCGACAACACCTCCTCTTTGTGCATACCAAATTTCATTAAAATCGGATTAACCGTTTAGAAGTTACCGAATTATTTCCCTCTTTTTTTTTTCCTATACCACTGTGAGACGTATACACAGACACAAATACAACCATATACCAAAAGTATTATGCTTTTTCAACATGAACATGAAAATCAAGACGAAAATGAAGATTTTTGTAATGACTTTAATTGCAAGCAACACCTAAAAGGAAATGGAGAAGAAAAAATCTATACAAGCTAGATGAAGGCGGAGTGGGAGGAAGAAATACTTTTATTGCAGATATAAGTTGGTTGGTAATACTGCAACACATTGATGGCTTAACATTTTACAACAACATTTTTGTCTTAAATACGATTAAATAGGGAAGCTGCTGCAGAAAAATCAAGGCAACAGACTTTGAGGCAACATAAGTGCTAAAGAAAAAATAGTAGAACAGAATTATATAGAACACCAACAAGATAGACATTTAGACATTCAGTTGAAAAAACATGATAAAACATGATATTTAACACAAGAAACGGAAAGATTTCTCATTACTTTTACTTGAACAAGGCAACAACTGCAGTAGCTGCAGCAGTAGCAACAACAACAATAATTTTACTGTACTAAATACAACTGTAAAAGGACACTAGCCCCTTGCTAAGTACAGGGTAATAAGCATCCCAGCAAAAAAGAAGTCATTACTTGTCACTAACTCAACAATTTACTTTTCAATAACTACCACATACCGTATTCATTTCTTAGAAGGATTCTAGCAATGACTTACAAATAACTTTATATGTAAGGACTTCCTTTGTAGCCTTGACAGCTATTATTGGACGCAGTCGATGTATCCTCGTGAGCAATTTTTTTGTTAAAACACAAAACAACTTACTTAACTTCTTACTAGCAAGCTATCGTAGTAAGTACTTAACTAACACCTTATTTGTAAGCGAGCGTTTCAATGACTTAAAATGCTATTGTGTAAGTAAATTTTAGCTTTTTAATACCTTACTTGATACTGAAAGTTTTTGCTAGGATGCTTTGCTAGGCTAAAAATAAACAGCGGAAGGAAGAAACTATAATTCAAAAACTTAAAATTGTACAATTCTTTTACACTTTCAACATGATTTCTAATGAATATAAATATACAATTACAATATTAGACATACCTACAAACTTTTTGAAATTATATGTAAAACAAATGGAAATATATAATCGGAAAGGTCCGACTATTATTGGTCGTTATATGATGCTGATGTATATAATCATTAACATGAAAATTATATATTAAATTCTGTATGTATAAGGGATTGCTTAATATCAAAGTTCTGATCAAATATATTTGCACTACAACCATTCAGACAAACGAATTTTACCTTCTCCTCTACTATGGTATAGGGTATAATAATAATAGTACAAATAATTACAAACAGCATGAATGAACATGCTCAAACAGAAACAAAATGAAAGAGACATTTTTAGAGAAATATATCTTTTTACACATATGTATATATGTATGTAGGTATGTTTGTGTTATAAAAGTATAAATGATTTTATCACAAAAAATACATCCGAATTATCTTCACAAGTACATGCATATGTACCTGTTATTATACATGTACAATTGCAACATTTGTTTTATTTTATACGGATATAAAAATACATACGACTGCAGATCTTTCTATACAAATATATTCTACAGTAGTACTTACAAAGTGACCTGCAGATCGTGGTGGTAGTTTAGAACTATAGTACATTAAAACAACTCTTTGAAATCAAAAATACAATTTACTCAATTTAAAGAGGATAATAACCAGGGAAACCGAAAATAATCTCTAAAAAAAGTGTTTTAAGCGCTTAAAATATGCCGTAAAAAAATCAAAATATGCTCTTAAAATTTAAAATATATGCTCCAAAAATAAAATTTTTAATTATTTCTTAACTTTGAAAAGTTCAAAAATACTGAAATTGTAATGAAATAATAAATGTTTAATGTCATACTTCATCCTACAAGATTTTTTATAATTGATTCATCTCATAGTTTGATGAACTAGTTTAATAGAATTCAGTTTTACGTTCAGATAACCAATAAATAACATGACTCCATTTGGTCCCCAAAAAAACATATTTCAAACGACAAAGTTTGACACATTTCTTCCAATTGTATTCATAGCTTCTAAAGTGACATTTTAACGGTGTTGTCATAAAATCCAATGATTATCAATACTGATTTTTTAACGATAAAAATTGATTGGTCTCATGAAATCCAAAGTAATCGGTTTTATTTCCGATTTAAAATTTAATGCTAAAAACTACAACATTGGTTTTCATAAGACTAATATATTTTTTACAACGAAAATAATTTTTTCAAAATTGTATAATAGGTTAAGAAATTAAAAAAAAAAAAAATTATTTTAAATAAAAAATTTTTGAAAAGAAATTAAAAAAACTAAATTATTTTAAATAAAACAATTTTGAAAAGAAAATTAAAAATGAAAAAAAGCGAAAAACATCAAAATATGCACTAAAAGAGTAAAATATGCTCTAAAAACTCGAAAATATGACTTAAATATGCTACAAAAGTCAAATCATGCAAAAATATGCTCTTACGGGTAAAATATGCAAAATTATGCACTAACAAATCGATGCTAAAATTCTTAAATTGGTCTAAAACGTGTAATTATCTTATCCATGAGTCTATACGACGCACCACAAAAAACATGCATTTGCATTTTTTGGTTTCCCTGATAATAACAATCTTCAAAATTACTTCACACTCTCCCGATTAGTTAGAAACTAAGGATATATGCCAAGTTATCCAAAAATATATATGTACGTATCAATTTGAAAAAAAAAATATTTTGTACACATTGGTGTACATTGAACCGTTGTGAAACTACAGGGATCTGACAGCTATTATCTTACTTGCACTTACTCAAATATATAAAGACAAACACGTCTGTAAATATATGAAAAAAATCTTCCTAAGGACTGGATAACAGTCTAATTTGGACATAAACGGTTTAAGTTATTTCGAATATTTTTAACTACAGAAGTCTTCGAGTTCAGATATAAATATACACCGATCTGGTTACTTCATGAACAATGTTAATATTCATATATGGCTTAAGTCAGATTGAAAAGTGGATGTTTCAATACCTAAACATCCACATCACTACCAGGATTTTTGTGCTCTTCCTACTGCACCAATTTAAATAGTTGTGATCCTGAACTAACTAACCTGACTAACTAAGTAACTAACTAACTAACTAACTACTAACTAACTACTAACTAACTAACTAACTAACTAACTAACTAACTAACTAACTACTAACTAACTAACTAACTAACTAACTAACTAACTAACTAACTAACTAACTAACTAACTAACTAACTAACTAACTAACTAACTAACTAACTAACTAACTACTAACTAACTAACTAACTAACTAACTAATAACTAACTAACTAACTAACTAACTAACTAACTAACTAACTACTAACTAACTAACTAACTAACTAACTAACTAACTAACTAACTAACTAACTACTACTAACTAACTAACTAACTAACTAACTAACTACCTAACTAACTAACTAACTACTAACTACTCTAACTAACTAACTAACTAACTAACTAACTACTAACTAACTAACTACTAACTAACTACTAACTAACTAACTAACTAACTACTAACTAACTAACTAACTAACTAACTAACTACTAACTACTAACAATAATACTAACTAACTACTAACTAACTACTACTAACTAACTAACTAACTAACTACCTACTAACTAACTCACTAACTAACTAACTACTACTAACTAACTACTAACTCTAACTAACTAACTAACTAACTAACTAACTAACTAACTACTAACTAACTACTAACTAACTAACGAACTACTACTAACTAACCTAACTAACTAACTAACTAACTACTAACTAACTACTAACTACTAACTAAAACTAACTAACTAACTAACTAACTACTAACTAACTACTACTAACTAACTAACTAACTAACTAACTACTAACTAACTAACTAACTAACTAACTACCTAATAACTAACTAACTAACTAACTAACTAACTAACTACTAACTAACTACTAACTAACTACTACTAACTAACTACTAACTAACTACTAACTAACGAACTACTAACTAACTAACTAACTAACTAACTAACTAACTAACTAACTAACCTACTAACTAACTAACTAAACTACTAACTAACTAACTAACTAACTAACTATAACTAACTAACTACTAACTAACTAACTACTAACTAACTACTAACTAACTAACTAACTAACTAACTACTAACTAACTAACTACTAACAACTAACTAACTAACTACTAACTAACTAACTAACTAACTACTAACTACTAACTACTAACTAACTACTAACTAACTAACTAACTACCTACTAACTACTAACTACTAACTAGACTAACTAACTAACTAACTAACGAACTAACTAACTAACTAACTAACTAACTAACTAACTAACTAACTAACTAACTAACTAACTACTAACTAACTAACTAACTAACTAACTACTAACTAACTAACTAACTAATAACTAACTAACTAACTAACTAACTACAACTAACTAACTAAACTAATAACTACTAACTAACTAACTAACTAACTACTAACTAACTAACTACTAACTAACTAACTAACTACTAACTTACTACTAACTAACTAACTAACTAACAATGTGAACTTCGTATATCTAATCTACTTCACGCTGAACGCTATCTATTCTATGTGATCCTCATTTCATTGAGTGTTTGAAATTAAGTATAAAACTGGTATGTATAAAACAAAATATTGAGCAATAATATTGTTATCGATTAAGAAACTGTGATATGATCCTAAATTCAGTGCCAATGAGATACATTCAAACTCGCATTAAACACTTCATCTAAGCATGTGTGTTTACAACAGATCAAACTAGGAGCTTAATATCATCTAATAATTATTTTGTGATCAAAAATTTTGTGCAATGGGTTCTAAACCATGGCATGAGAATTAATAGAATCTAAATTACAAAACATTCATATAATTTCTTCTCTCTTGTTGACACCTAGACAATTTATAAATTTTTAATATATTTCACTCCGCTTTAAACTCATATCAGTCCAACTAAAACAGTTCATTTAATTTCATACCAAAAATGAACTATAAACTACAATTTTCATTTCCTATATACAAAATATTAATTCATACACTTACTTTATTTATGTATGTAAGAATTTACTTTTTCAGTTCCCCTCTTTCAATGATTAATAAGGACAACAAGAACGTCCTTATTAATAACACCCTAGTAGTATTTGCTTTACTACTAACTACTAACTAATACTAATAATCTTATACACATGTATATGCAGACAAACCACTGACCGTAGTACACAATGACCTGACTGTCCGAAGGACCAACCGATTTTAATTCGAATTTTAATTATTATTTACGAGTGGTATGATGATAGAATGAAATGAAAATTCTTGTTTTACTTAATTTCATGATTTTCCTTTATATTCTACCACCATGAGGAACAAATATGTGTGAATGTCTGAACAATATTCTTTGCTTTTCATTACAAATTTAATGCATCTTATACATACATACACAAGTACACCCAAAGAAATTAATTGCACTAATAAGTTGAAAACTAATTAACTGAAGCAAAAAAAGACTGGAACAAGGATTGCATGAGAATTTGTATAAAATAACAAGAAAATATAAATGTTAAAAACTGAAACGAAAGCTACCCAGCAAAATTTTAGATTTAAATTAATTCCAAAAATATGTGACTTTAATAAATTTAAACATAACTCAAAGCTATCAGATTTTCGGGTGTATTCCGTTCGTGCACGACAAAGCAGCAAAATAATTTTCAGGTTTTTCACCTACATTTGATTTTTGTTTTATATTTTTGGGAGAGAAAGTGTTAAAGTACTTTAGAAATGGCATCCTTAAGAACAAACCAATTCAAATACTTACACACTCACTTGTCCAGAATTATTTATGTGCATGAGTAATGTTTTGGGGAATGCACAGCAACATTTAGATTCCCGATTTAATAAAGAGAAACTTGAATTTCAAGATACGTAATTACGGAATCAGAATTAAAACTGAACTGATGTGCACTAGAACTGAAGTAGAATTGAACTCGAACTGAACTAGAACTAGAACTGAACTAGAACTGAACTTGAACTGAACTAGAACTGAACTAGAACTGACTAGAACTGAACTAGAACTGAACTAGAACTGAACTAGAACTGAACTAGAACTGAACTAGAACTGAACTAGAACTGAACTAGAACTGAACTAAAACTGAACTAGAACTGAACTAGAACTGAACTAGAACTGAACTAGAACTGAACTAGAACTGAACTAGAACTGAACTAGAACTGAACTAGAACTGAACTAGAACTGAATTAGAACTGAACTAGAACTGAACTAGAACTGAACTAGAACTGAACTAGAACTGAACTAGAACTGAACTAGAACTGAACTAGAACTGAACTAGAACTGAACTAGAACTGAACTAGAACTGAACTAGAACTGAACTAGAACTGAAATAGAACTGAACTAGAACTGAACTAGAACTGAACTAGAACTGAACTAGAACTGAACTAGAACTGAACTAGAACTGAACTAGAACTGAACTAGAACTGAACTAGAACTGAACTAGAACTGAACTAGAACTGAACTAGAACTGAACTAGAACTGAACTAGAACTGAACTAGAACTGAACTAGAACTGAACTAGAACTGAACTAGAACTGAACTAGAACTGAACTAGAACTGAACTGAACTGAACTAGAACTGAACTAGAACTGAACTAGAACTGAACTAGAACTGAACTAGAACTGAACTAGAACTGAACTAGAACTGAACTAGAACTGAACTAGAACTGAACTAGAACTGAACTAGAACTGAACTAGAACTGAACTAGAACTGAACTAGAACTGAACTAGAACTGAACTAGAACTGAACTAGAACTGAACTAGAAACTGAACTAGAACTGAACTAGAACTGAACTAGAACTGAACTAGAACTGAACTAGAACTGAACTAGAACTGAACTAGAACTGAACTAGAACTGAACTAGAACTGAACTAGAACTGAACTAGAACTGAACTAGAACTGAACTAGAACTGAACTAGAACTGAACTAGAACTTAACTAGAACTGAACTAGAACTGAACTAGAACTGAACTAGAACTGAACTAGAACTGAACTAGAACTGAACTAGAACTGAACTAGAACTGAACTAGAACTGAACTAGAACTGAACTAGAACTGAACTAGAAACTGAACTAGAACTGAACTAGAACTGAACTAGAACTGAACTAGAACTGAACTAGAACTGAACTAGAACTGAACTAGAACTGAACTAGAACTGAACTAGAACTGAACTAGAACTGAACTAGAACTGAACTAGAACTGAACTAGAACTGAACTAGAACTGAACTAGAACTGAACTAGAACTGAACTAGAACTGAACTAGAACTGAACTAGAACTGAACTAGAACTGAACTAGAACTGAACTAGAACTGAACTAGAACTGAACTAGAACTGAACTAGAACTGAACTAGAACTGAACTAGAACTGAACTAGAACTGAACTAGAACTGAACTAGAACTGAACTAGAACTGAACTAAACTGAACTAGAACTGAACAACTGAACTAGAACTGAACTAGAACTGAACTAGAACTGAACTAGAACTGAACTAGAACTGAACTAGAACTGAACTAGAACTGAACTAGAACTGAACTAGAACTGAACTAGAACTGAACTAGAACTGAACTAGAACTGAACTAGAACTGAACTAGAACTGAACTAGAACTGAACTAGAACTGAACTAGAACTGAACTAGAACTGAACTAGAACTGAACTAGAACTGAACTAGAACTGAACTAGAACTGAACTAGAACTGAACTAGAACTGAACTAGAACTGAACTAGAACTGAACTAGACTGAACTGAACTAGAACTGCACTAGAACTGAACTAGAACTGAACTAGAACTGAACTAGAACTGAACTAGAACTGAACTAGAACTAGACTGAACTAGAACTGAACTAGAACTGAACTAGAAGAACTAGAGAACTGAACTAGAACTGAACTAGAACTGAACTAGAACTGAACTAGAACTGAACTAGAACTGAACTAGAACTGAACTAGAACTGAACTAGAACTGAACTAGAACTGAACTAGAACTGAACTAGAACTGAACTAGAACTGAACTAGAACTGAACTAGAACTGAACTAGAACTGAACTAGAACTGAACTAGAACTGAACTAGAACTGAACTAGAACTGAACTAGAACTGAACTAAAACTGAACTAGAACTGAACTAGAACTGAACTAGAACTGAACTAGAACTGAACTAGAACTGAACTAGAACTGAACTAGAAATGAACTAGAACTGAACTAGAACAGAACTAGAACAGAACTAGAACAGAACTAGAACCGAACTAGAACAGAACTAGAACAGAACTAGAACAGAACTAGAACAGAACTATAACTGAACTAGAACAGAACTAGAACAGAACTAGAACAGAACTAGAACAGAACTAGAACAGAACTAGAACTGAACTAGAACTGAACTAGAACTGAACTAGAACTGAACTAGAACATAACTAGAACAGAACAGAACTAGAACTGGATCTGGGCAAGGATCTACACTAGTTGGGCAATGTTTAAATTATTGGTATTACGAAAGATTTAAGAAAAGAACCCAATATTTAATTGCTTGTTTGGCATGGCCAACTGTATCTGTGTAAATATAAATTATTATAAAAGATACATGTGTGTAAGTATAAATGTATTTAGTTATAGTTTATTTTCTCTACTGCAATATTAAGTATTCGTTGTAGGTAGAACACATTTAAAACGTTTTTGTTATAAATCGTATCTCGTAACTACTGCTCGACAATTTATGGCATGCCAAGTCAAAACAATTGGCCCCTTCCCCGCTCAAATAAAAATGTGTAAAAGAATAAAAATTTAATTTAAACAAAAGGAAAGAAGAAAAATAAAACTAAAATCTTCCCTCACTTACGAATGAAAAATGATGATGGAAAAAGAATAAATTCCGTAAACGTAGAACAATTGTACTCATCACATATACATACATACATAGTTACATATATGCCGAATAAAGTTTGAAGTGAAGTTTTTGTTTTAAATCACAGCACACGCTAAACTAAAAGTAGCGAATGGTAAAGATTACTGAAGAAAGAAAAGAAAACGAATAATGTGCATTTCACTGATGGATCAAATAAAGAGGGGTTTTCTAGAATAAAACAGAAGGGAAATAAAAATCTTTAGTTGCTTTTAATACATTTAAGTGAAAACACTTGAGGTGTAAGCATGATAATAAGAAGCAATGGATAAAAGGATTTTTAAGGGTCCAAAACGAACGTGAAGTACTCAACAGGGGACTTATGAAATACTCATACTATATATAAAATGACATTTATATACCTTAAAGTATTTAAGAGAGCTAGCTGTCTTAATTAATTTAGCATAATCTTAGCTCTCCTACTACAATTTAATTAAAAACTACGTAGCTCATATTCATTTCGTATTGATTCCTTATATACGGAAAATTTATATATTTTTATTATACCCACCATCAAAAAAGATGGGGGGTATATTGTTTTTGTCATTCCGTTTGTAACACATTGAAATATTCGTCTAAGACCCATAAAAGTATATATATTCTGGGTCTTTATTAGATTCTAAGACGATCTAGCCATGTCCGTCCGTCTGTCCGTCTGTCTGTCTGTCTGTTGAAAACACGATAGAGTCCAAACGGAAGTAGCTAGCGAGCTGAAATTTTGCACAGATACTTATAGTTGATGCAGTTTGTTTGGTATTGAAAATGGGCAATATCGGTCCACGATTTCGCCTAGCCCCCATATAAGGCCCCCTTCAGAAAATGACTTTATCGCTCATAACTTTCTAAGGGAAGCATCAATAGCGGTGAAATTCGGCACAAACATGTTTTACGGGAACATAAATCTCTTCGTAGAATTTTATAAGGATCGGTCCATAATTGACCCTACCACCCATATAAAGTCCCCTTCAGGAAATGACTTTATCGCCCATAACTGGATAAAAGAAGCGTTTATAGCGGTGAAATTCGGCACAAAGATGTTTTATGGGAACATAAATCTCTTTGTAAAATTTTGTAGGGATAGGCCCATAATTGACCCTGCCCCCCATATAAAGTCCCCTTCAGAAAATGACTTTATGGCCCATAACTGGCTAAGAGAAGAAGCAATAGCGGTGAAATTCGGTACAAACATGTTTTATGGAAACATAAATCTCTTCGTAGAATTTTATAAGGATCGGTCCATAATTGACCCTGCCCCCCATATAAAGTCCCCTTCAGAAAATGGCTTTATGGCCCATAACTGGCTAAGAGAAGAAGCAATAGCGGTGGAAATTCGGTACGAACATGTTTTATGGAAACATAAATCTCTTTGTAAAATTTTATAAGGATAGGCCCATAATTGACCCTACCCCCCATATAAAGTCCCCTTCAGAAAATGACTTTATGGCCCATAACTGGCTAAGAGAAGAAGCAATAGCAGTGAAATTCGGTACAAACATGTTTTATGGGAACATAAATCTCTTTGTAAAATTTTATAAGGATAGGCCCATAATTGACCCTACCCCCCATATAAAGTCCTCTTCAGAAAATGACTTTATCGCCCATAACTGGCTAAAAAGCATCAATAGCGGTGAAATTCGGTACAAACATGTTTTAATGAAACATAAATCTCTTCGTAGAATTTTATAAGGATCGGTCCATAATTGACCCTACCCCCCATATAAAGTCCCCTTCAGAAAATGACTTTATCGCCCATAACTGGATAAGAGAAGCGTTAATAGCAGTGAAATTCGGC
Organism: Lucilia sericata; assembly: GCF_015586225.1. NCBI lineage: Eukaryota > Metazoa > Arthropoda > Insecta > Diptera > Calliphoridae > Lucilia > Lucilia sericata. Next base: position 16,425 of record NW_023994534.1, on the reverse strand, counting down.
ACAAACATGTTTTATGGGAACTTAAATCTCTTTGTAAAATTTTACAAGAATCGGTCCATAATTGACCTTAACCCCCATATAAAGTCCCCTTTAGAAAATTACTTTATCGCCCATAACTGGCTAAGAGAAGCATCAATTGCGGTGAAATTTGGCACAAACATATTCTATGAGAACCTAAATCTATTTGTAAAATTTTGTAAGATAGGCCCATAATTGACCCTACCCACCATATAAAGTCCCCTTCAGAAAATGACTTTATGGCCCATAACTGGCTAAGAGAACCATCAATAGCGGTGAAGTACGGCACAAACAAATTTTATGGGAACCTAAATCTCTTTGTAAAATTTTATAAGGATAGGTCCATAACTGACCCTACCGCCCATATAAAGTCCCCGTCAGAAAATGACTTTTATAAGAATTGAAATCTCTTCGTAAAATTTTATAAGGATCGGTTCATAATTGACCCTACCCCACATATAAGGTCCCCTTCAGAAAATGACTTTAAGGCTTATTACTGACTGAAAAATGTGAGTACATCGATGAATTTCGACATAAACAATTTTCGTATTAGCTAAAATCTCCCACTAAATTTTATGAGGATCGGTCTGTAATTGAGCCTACCCCCCTATAAAGTCCCCTTCAGATAATGACTTTAACGCTCATTACTGACTCAAAAATGCGATTACAGCAGTGAAAATCTACGTAAACAAGTTTTGTATTAGCCAAAACTAAAAATCGTTTTAAATTTTAGAAGTATCGATCCATAATTGACTTATACGGGGGTGGGCGTATAGGGGCGCCTTTAACGATTCACTCCAGAGAATCACTTTAACGCTCATGTATGGCTCAAAAGTTCTTCCAAATTACGGTAGCTTTATAGGAACTGGAAGTTTTCAACTAAATTGGATGAGGATAACTAATATTTTAAACCTCATGACTGAATTAAAGATACAAGTACAGCTACATTAGATACAAATAATTATTGTATAAACCGACAAGGATAGGTCCATAATTGACTCTACCCTCCATATAACCACTCTTACAAAAAAACAGTTTATGGTTATAAATATTGGATCAAACAAAATTAATATTTTTAATTCGGAAGAGCACGGTCCATTCTTAAGCCCTTATTAAATTCCCTCTACCAAATATTTCCCTGATGTTCATATTAATATCGACATATGATTCAACATAGATCGATAATATCAAAGTTTATTTATAAGGATGATTTGATGGTGGGTATATAAGATTCGGCATGGCGGAATATAACACTCTTACTTGTAATATTTTTTTTTTTATTTTTATGGCCAATGTCATAATGCGAGCGGAATGTAACAAATTTATTTTTTAAACGTAATTCCTGGGTAATATTTCTATTACATTTTTATTCTAACGTTGTTCTCCTTCCCCTCCCGTGACAGTAGCATTTGTCACAATTATGACACCTACAGATTGCGGTTACCTTTAGTCATTTATACACATAAATGTCTCATCATTCTCACCATCCACAAGGGAATGAAAAAAAAATGGTAAAAAGGCTTTGGCTGTGAAAAATTACCTGGTAAGTTTTATTATAGTTAATTGGATTTTTGAAAGTAATTTCAATGTGTACCGCATAGAACTTTTTTAGAAAAATTGTGTCTTATCATATAATGATGAAAGCCAAAAAGTAAAGTTTCAATCAAATTGTGACAAATGTAGTTTAATGATTTTTGAAGGCAATGTTTTGAGGAGATTGAACTAAATGGAGTGATGAGCATAGCAAAAGTCATAGAAATGAACTAGAACTAAACAGAACTGAACTAGAAGAGTGCTAGAACACAGAACTAGAACAGAACTAGAACAGAACTAGAACAGAACTAGAACAGAACTAGAACAGAACTAGAACAGAACTAGAACAGAACTAGAACAGAACTAGAACAGAACTAGAACAGAACTAGAACAAACTAGAACAGAACTAGAACAGAACTAGAACAGAACTAGAACAGAACTAGAACAGAACTAGAACAGAACTAGAACAGAACTAGAACAGAACTAGAACAGAAACTAGAAAAACTAGAACAGAACTAGAACAGAACTAGAACAGAACTAGAACAGAACTAGAACAGAACTAGAACAGAACTAGAACAGAACTAGAACAGAACTAGAACAGAACTAGAACAGAACTAGAACAGAACTAGAACAGAACTAGAACAGAACTGAACAGAACTAGAACAGAACTAGAACAGAACTAGAACAGAACTGAACAGAACTAGAACAGAACTAGAACAGAACTAGAACAGAACTAGAACAAACTAGAACAGAACTAGAACAGAACTAGAACAGAACTAGAACAGAACTAGAACAGAACTAAAAGAACTAGAACAGAACTAGAACAGAACTAGAACAGAACTAGAACAGAACTAGAACAGAACTAGAACAGAACTAGAACAGAACTAGAACAGAACTAGAACAGAACTAGAACAGAACTAGAACAGAACTAGAACAGAACTAGAACAGAACTAGAACAATAGAACAGAACTAGAACAGAACTAGAACAGAACTAGAACAGAACTAGAACAGAACTAAACAGACTAGAACAGAACTAGAACAGAACTAGAACAGAACTAGAACAGAACTAGAACAGAACTAGAACAGAACTAGAACAGAACTAGAACAGAACTAGAACAGAACTAGAACAGAACTAGAACAGAACTAGAACAGAACTAGAACAGAACTAGAACAGAACTAGAACAGAACTAGAACAGAACTAGAACAGAACTAACGAACTAGAACAGAACTAGAACAGAACTAGAAACCAGAACAGAACTAGAACAGAACTAGAACAGAACTAGAACAGAACTAGAACAGAACTAGAACGAACTAGAACAGAACTAGAACAGAACTAGAACAGAACTAGAACAGAACTAGAACAGAACTAGAACAGAACTAGAACAGAACTAGAACAGAACTAGAACAGAACTAGAACAGAACTAGAACAGAACTAGAACAGACTAGAACAGAACAGAACTAGAACGAACTAGAACAAACTAGAACAGAACTAGAACAGAACTAGACAGAACTAGAACAGAACTAGAACAGAACTAGAACAGAACTAGAACAGAACTAGAACAGAACTAGAACAGAACTAGAACAGAAACTAGAACAGAACTAGAACAGAACTAGAACAGAACTAGAACAGAACTAGAACAGAACTAGAACCAGAACTGAAACAGAACTAGAACAGAAACTAGAACAGAACTAGAACAGAAACTAGAAACAGAACTAGAACAGAACTGACAGAACTAGAACAGAACTAGAACAGAACTAGAACAGAACTAGAACAGAACTAGAACAGAACTAGAAACAGACCTAGAAAGCACTAGAACAGAACTAGAACAGAACTAGAACAGAACTAGAACAGAACTAGAACAGAACTAGAACCGCAGAACTAGAACAGAACTAGAACAGAACTAGAACAGAACTAGAACAGAACTTAGAACAGAACTAGAACAGAACTAGAACAGAACTAGAACAGAACTAGAACAGAACTAGAACAGAACTAGAACAGAACTAGAACAGAACTAGAACAGAACTAGAACAGAACTAGAACAGAACTCGAACAGAACTAGAACAGAACTAGAACAGAACTAGAACAGAACTAGAACAGAACTAGAACAGAACTAGAACAGAACTAGAACAGAACTAGAACAGAACTAGAAACAGAACTAGAAGAACTAGAACGAACTAGAACAGAACTAGAACAGAACTAGAACAGAACTAGAACAGAACTAGAACAGAACTAGAACAGAACTAGAACAGAACTAGAACAGAACTAGAACAGAACTAGAACAGAACTAGAACAGAACTAGAACAGAACTAGAACAGAACTAGAACAGAACTAGAACAGAACTAGAACAGAACTAGAACAGAACTAGAACAGAACTAGAACAGAACTAGAACAGAACCTAGAACAGAACTAGAACAGAACTAGAACAGAACTAGAACAGAACTAGAACAGAACTAGAAACAGAACTAGAACAGAACTAGAACAGAACTAGAACAGAACTAGAACAGAACTAGAACAGAACAGAACTAGAACAGAACTAGAACAGAACTAGAACAGAACTAGAACAGAACTAGAACAGAACTAGAACAGAACTAGAACAGAACTAGAACAGAACTAGAACAGAACTAGAACAGAACTAGAACAGAACTAGAACAGAAACTAGAAACAGAACTAGAACAGAACTAGAACAGAACTAGAACAGAACTAGAACAGAACTAGAACAGAACTAGAACAGAAACTAGAACAGAACTAGAACAGAACTAGAACAGAACTAGAACAGAACTAGAACAGAACTAGAACAGAACTAGAACAGAACTAGAACTAGAACAGAACTAGAACAGAACTAGAACAGAACTAGAACAGAACTAGAACAGAACTAGAACAGAACTAGAACAGAACTAGAACAGAACTAGAACAGAACTAGAACAGAACTAGAACAGAACTAGAACAGAACTAGAACAGAACTAGAACAGAACTAGAACAGAACTAGAACAGAACTAGAACAGAACTAGAACAGAACTAGAACAGAACTAGAACAGAACTAGAACAGAACTAGAACAGAACTAGAACAGAACTAGAACAGAACTAGAACAGAACTAGAACAGAACTAGAACAGAACTAGAACAGAACTAGAACAGAACTAGAACAGGAACTAGAACAGAACTAGAACAGAACTAGAACAGAAACTAGAACAGAACTGAACAGAACTAGAACAGAACTAGACAGAACTAGAACAGAACTAGAACCAGAACTAGAACAGAACTAGAACAGAACTAGACAGAACTAGAACGAACTAGAAACAGAACTAGAAAGAACTAGAACAGAACTAGAACAGAACTAGAACAGAACTAGAACAGAACTCGAACAGAACTAGAACAGAACTAGAACAGAACTAGAACAGAACTAGAACAGAACTAGAACAGAACTAGAACAGAACTAGAACAGAACTAGAACAGAACTAGAACAGAACTAGAACAGAACTAGAACAGAACTAGAACAGAACTAGAACAGAACTAGAACAGAATAGAACAGAACTAGAACAGAACTAGAACAGAACTAGAACAGAACTAGAACAGAACTAGAACAGAACTAGAACAGAACTAGAACAGAACTAGAACAGAACTAGAACAGAACTAGAACAGAACTAGAACAGAACTAGAACAGAACTAGAACAGAACTAGAACAGAACTAGAACAGAACTAGAACAGAACTAGAACAGAACTAGAACAGAACTAGAACGAATAGAACAGAACTAGAACAGAACTAGAACAGAACTAGAACAGAACTAGAACAGAACTAGAACAGAACTAGAACAGAACTAGAACAGAACTAGAACCAGAACTAGAACAGAACTAGAACAGAACTAGAACAGAACTAGAACAGAACTAGAACAGAACTAGAACAGAACTAGAACAGAACTAGAACAGAACTAGAACAGAACTAGAACAGAACTAGAACAGAACTAGAACAGAACTAGAACAGAACTAGAACAGAACTAGAACAGAACTAGAACAGAACTAGAACAGAACTAGAACAGAACTAGAACAGAAACTAGAACAGAACTAGAACAGAACTAGAACAGAACTAGAACAGAACTAGAACAGAACTAGAACGAACTAGAACAGAACTAGAACAGAACTAGAACAGAACTAGAACAGAACTAGAACAGAACTAGAACAGAACTAGAACAGAACTAGAACAGAACTAGAAACAGAACTAGAACAGAACCTAGAACAGAACTAGAACAGAACTAGAACAGAACTAGAACAGAACTAGAACAGAACTAGAACAGAACTAGAACAGAACTAGAACAGAACTAGAACAGAACTAGAACAGAACTAGAACAGAACTAGAACAGAACTAGAACAGAACTAGAACAGAACTAGAACAGAACTAGAACAGAACTAGAACAGAACTAGAACAGAACTAGAACAGAACTAGAACAGAACTAGAACAGAACTAGAACAGAACTAGAACAGAACTAGAACAGAACTAGAACAGAACTAGAACAGAACTAGAACAGAACTAGAACAGAACTAGAACAGAACTAGAACAGAACTAGAACAGAACTAGAACAGAACTAGAACAGAACTAGAACAGAACTAGAACAGAACTAGAACAGAACTAGAACAGAACTAGAACAGAACTAGAACAGAACAGAACTAGAACAGAACAGAACTAGAACAGAACTAAAACAAAACTAGAACAGAACAACAAATGAACGGGAATAGTGGTGTATGCTATAATTAAATAAATGTTACGAAGAACAGGACTCACTGAAAGGCTTTCGCTGCATCAAATCAAATGATACCAGTCTTTATGCGTACAACTTAATATTACCACATATTACATGATAATATTTTCGAAAGACTTTAAAAGATATTTAATTATTTATTTTCATCTTCAAGACTCTTTTTTAAAAAAATTTCATTAAATAACCGCTGACAAGTAACTGCATCTTTTGAATGCATCATTTACAACTCAAACAAAATTTCTATTATAAATTGAAAAATCCATTGAACTAGTTTCAATACAAAAACATTCGTTTAATATTTCAAAATCAAGATCTAAATTTGGTTTTGATTTGTAACACATAAAATCGTAAATGTTAGAAGACTAGTACAAACAAAAACTAGACACAGTTTAAATAACTGTACAAATAAAACCATACTGGTAATAAGACAAACCGTACTGAGAAATGCAAAGAAAAAAAAAAAAAAAAACAAGATGGACGAACAAAAATGGCATCATTACAGTTGTGACACCAGATGTAATAACGTACCGTTGATGCAACAACACATGCACAAACAAGCGTGTAGAGACATTTGACAAATACACACAATATGTGTGTTACGATTGTGCAACATTCTAAACATGTCCGTATTAGTAGCTGGCAGATCAGCAGCGCATTTATATACACGCATGTTAAAACATGCTACTAGTTGCTGTAGAATGCGAAGAAGGGAGGGAGAGGGGAGGTAAGGAAAATTTATGCAATAGAATTGTAGGAAGGACGTATAGAATGTTTGGTTAGTTTGGCATACATATGCAACAGCATAATGAAGATGCATATGGTTGTTGAAAAGAGGAGGCAGAAATTATTGTTTCATCACAAGAATGAAAGAAAACAAAACAGATGAAAAAATCCATTTTAATTGACATCACAAGACCAATAGAAGCAACAACTGCAATACCTCAAAATAGGCATTGCAACAAATAGTGGTTACTGCAACAGCACCAACAATAATAACAACAACAGCAGCAACATCCACAAAAACTAGTTACTGTACGGAACCACTTTTTACTGTTTCCTTTTTGGAAAAAGTTTGTTTAACATCGATGACAATAGACCAATTGTGGGTAAAACAACTATTGCAAGTGTAAAACTCTACTGGCGAATGCAACATAATAATGATGATGGTGTGATCGTTATTGTTTTGAAACTGGTCTTGTTGGTTAGTAGAAGAGCCTGTACTGGATTGCTTGTTGCAACAACAGCTTTACGTTATTTTTTTCCTCTCTTGTTCTAATGCTTCTACTTGTTTGCCGTCTCCTAAGATGCATGTGACATTTGAATAGTCTTAGTAAATGGTAACGAAGCATAGACTAACCAAACACGTTAATACATTATGCCAACCATCCATCTATCCTCTTATACATGAAAATGTTTTTTTCAGTTTTTTATCTTTTCCAATAACTAGTATTTTGAAATAGACCAAATCCATTTGTGTTCAGGCATAAAACCACATGTTGTAGCCAACAGCAACATGCGACTAAAACCAATTGGAGTCACCACAAATGTATAAAACACGTAGAGAAGAGCTCAAGAAGAAAAAAACAAGAAACAAATGTGAAAAAAGCGACCAAGCAACAAACAAGTTGTATCCTCGATAACCTAAAAACAAACACGTTTAGAGTTCACACATACTCATACATATTGTAATACATTTACACTTGGACGGCCCAGGAATATAAAAAAAAAAAACTATATAGTAACATCCACAACATCAACCTCATCAGCACACTCATCTTTCGTTTAAAAACTCGTACAACATGCATTAATTTTAACCAACATCATCATTGTTGTTATCAGCATCAATGCACAATGGGCTTGGAGGTTATCAGAATATAAAGAAAATTATAAATTTCTGACATGTCAGACAGATATAGTTTTAAATTCAGATTCAAAGGATAACAAAAGCAATATGAATCTGAAGTTTTTTTTTCCAACAACAGCGAACAATATAATTGCTGAATCTAGGGAATAAAAACCTGCATGTTATAGTCAGGAAATCGATGCTGTGAATGTTCGATAAGAGGCAAAACCTTTCTTTCTATAGGCTGATATTAAAGACATTAACTTGAATCATCTTTTGTTTCAGTAGGTTATACAGCTCATCAAACTTTAATACATAAAGTTCGGAAATCGTGTTCTCACAACAATTGAATCTTGAAATGATCCGATTCCCAATCATCCAAAGATTTGTCAATTCACCAATGGTTGTATAAAACGGTAGTTTTTTCCCCCAGAGAATGACTTCCTACAACAGCGAAACTGTTATAATAACATAAATAGTTGAGTCTTGGGAATGAGAAACTTACATGCCATTGTCGGGAAGCCAATGCATCTAGACGAAGTGAATGTTTGATGTGGGATTTAGAGAATTGAGCATAGTTATCAGACAACGGTAAAAACTGCAGAGTCACAATTACGTTTTTATAGGCTAATATGAGAGATATGAACATAAATGATCTTTAGTTTCAGTAGGTTGTTCGGAAATCGTATTAACTATCTTTGGTTTCAGTAGCTTGTTCGGAAATCGTCCTAACTATTTTCTTTGCAAAGTCAATTTACCGAACTGGAGTGGTTGAATAAAATTTCTTTTAGAGAGCCATTAGAGGCCAATGCTTTGCGATTAATCTAGACTAATGGATCACCCCATTCAGATAACCTTTTCTATGATTTTCTAAGTAAAACTTAACGAAATGCTTAAAAAAGTTTCGCATCCTTACGTGATCCATAAGTTAATACCTGCACGAGTCCAGATAAGTGTATGGACGAACATCTATAGGTATAAATGAAGAGGACATTCCCTTTATATCTTACGATATTCCTCTGTGGTTCGTGATACTTAATGACATAGAGTAGGACGCAATGCTGAAGAGTAGCGGCGTTAGAACCAATCTATGTATAACGTTTTTGGTGTTCACTCTTCAGTACTAGTATTTGTGAACTCCATTTTTGCTACCGTTTACAATAAGGAACCCGGGTACCCCTCTACATTCGAGGGCTTTGAATATTTCACCCTGATATTGGGTGTCGAATGTCATCTTGAAATGTTTCAAACTTACTTCACGGTCAGTTTAGCGTTCATACTTGCTTTGACCTTGTCATCCATCGTGCTATGTGATTAGGAAAATTGATAGTATAGGAGGCGTATGTCGTTCTAGGATATTTAATATATATAACATTGTCGAGCATAGTATTGAAGAGTAGCAGAGTTAGAATTAGGGTTCTATAAATCGACTTTCGAATAATCGAACAATCGACTTTTTGTCGAAGTCGACTATTTTATTCCAAAAAAGTCGACAACTCGACTATCGTCTGTGAAAGAAGTCGAAAAGTCGACTTTGTAAATAAAAGTCGAAAAATGTCGGAAAAAGTCGAAAACTCGAAAATAGTAATAAAATGTCAAAACTAGTCGAAAATTTAAAAAAAGTGGAAAAAAGTCAAAAACACTAAAATAGTCGGAAAAACTCGAAACAAGTCAAAAATAGTCGAAAAAGTCGAAAAGTCTAAAAGTCAACTTTTAATTAAATGAAAAAAGTCGAAAAATCGACTTTTCATAAAATGCAAAAAGTCGACTTTTAACTAAATGCAAAAAGTCGAAAGAATCCAAAAGAAAGAATCCATCGGTTCTTGTATTTGTCAACTCAACTGCTGTTGCTGCATTAGATGATTCGGGTCTATTTGCTGCTACTCTCTAAACCTTCTCTCTAACCTTTAAAGTTAAAGAGTTACTTAAGGCCTATGCAACACAGAGGAGTACAGATTGCTCAGATTGAAGTTTTACGATGTGTTACGAAATCCTTTCCTCAGCTTACTTATGATATCACAGCTTGAAAACGGTAATGAAAAATAGCAAAGCTAGAAACCATCTTTGTCTTCATCTTTCTGTATCTGAAGTTGGCAACTCCACTGCGGTCGTTGCCAATTACAACAAGTAGAAGTGATACATTATTGCCCCGGATGAGTTTGGTTTATTTGCATTCGAGTATTTTAGAAGATTCTCCCTAACCTTTAATGTTAAAGACTTAGACTTAAGCTACTGTCGATGCCAGTTAAAATATGTAGCTGTATCACACAATTGCCTCAGAGTATTCGAGGATTTTGAACAATTCCCTCTAATCTCTAATGGGGCAAGCCATCAACATGATCATTCATCAGTTTTGAGTTCCGATTAGAAAGCGAAGAAAGCAATCTTCAAGAAGAGGGTAAAATGCTTCAGAGCTCAGTATATTTAGTTATAACCGGAGGTGAAGAAATGTTATATCCGATGATATATAATATTAAAATTAAATTTTTTTAACTCTGATAAATTATCGACCCATTGTGCATGTTATAGTGTCGTGATTGTTGTCATGATTCTTAATGTGGTAAATGCATGCATGAAACCATCTGACAACGTTAGTAAAGCAAAGTGTCATACTAACTCTAGTTAGTAATACAATACACTTACACATAAACATATACATATATAAACAAACTAACACATACACATAAAATCATACATATAATGTATTGTTGTCATTATTTTTACTATTACTTCATAAGTGTATGCGTGTTAATGTAAAAGTGTGAGTGTGTGTTTCATACATAAGGTACCGTTGCAAAATGCTCTTGAAAAAAATCCTGTTTACTTATTTATAACAATTTCTTTTTGTTAAGCTTTTATTTTTATACGTATAAACTATATTTATGCATTTGATAACCAACTAACCAGCAGTTTTTCAAGGTGTTAATGAATCCTTTTTAGAAAAAAATTTTCATAAATTACTAGCTATTTACTTATTGCTTAAATTTATACATTTTGGACTTCAATTTATGTATATGCAAAACAATATTTTAGTGTCTTTAGGATATCTAGAGTGAACGGTAATAAAAAGTAGTTATTTAAGCCACCATCAGTAATGTATTACGGAGTCAGTGTAACCGAAGTCCAAAGTGTTAAAATAACTTGTGCCTTGCTATTGCCGTGCCAGTCACCCCCAATCTACAGGGCACTAAATGATTTTTATAAATGTGTGTGCATGTAAATTTGATGTCTCCGTGTATATGTAAGTGTCAACGTACGTGTATTTGCATTAGATTTGTGTCATTTAATTTACTGTGATTTCTATTCTTCTTTTATTATTTTCGCAATTTTTCATATTTTTTTCCGCATTTTTCGTTGCCTTTTGTTAAAAGTCGCCCATAAAACAATGTCAGAAAATAAATTTAGTTTTACACAAATTTTTCTCTGTATATTTGTCAGCATTTTTTTCTAACTTTTTTTTTATGTGCTAAAGTGTATTCATGTCAGGCATGGGAAATTCTAGTCTATAGTCTAGTCTATAGTCTAGTCTATAGTCTAGTCTATAGTCTAGTCTATAGTCTAGTTCTATAGTCTAGTCTATAGTCTAGTCTATAGTCTAGTCTATAGTCTAGTCTATAGTCTAGTCTATAGTCTAGTCTATAGTCTAGTCTATAGTCTAGTCTATAGTCTAGTCTATAGTCTAGTCTATAGTCTAGTCTATAGTCTAGTCTATAGCCTAGTCTATAGTCTAGTCTATAGTCTAGTCTATAGTCAAGTCCATAGTTCTAGTCTATAGTCTAGTCTATAGTCTAGTCTATAGTCTAGTCTATAGTCTAGTCTATAGTCTAGTCTATAGTCTAGTCTATAGTCTAGTCTATAGTCTAGTCTATGGGCTAGTCTATAGTCTAGTCTATAGTCTAGTCTATAGTCTAGTCTATGGTCTAGTCTATAGTCTAGTCTATAGTCTAGTCTATGGTCTAGTCTATAGTCTAGTCTATAGTCTAGTCTATAGTCTAGTCTATAGTCTAGTCTATAGTCTAGTCTATAGTCTAGTCTATAGTCTAGTCTATAGTCTAGTCTATAGTCTAGTCTATAGTCTAGTCTATAGTCTAGTCTATAGTCTAGTCTATAGTCTAGTCTATAGTCTAGTCTATAGTCTAGTCTATAGTCTAGTCTATAGTCTAGTCTATAGTCTAGTCTATAGTCTAGTCTATAGTCTAGTCTATAGTCTAGTCTATAGTCTAGTCTATAGTCTAGTCTATAGTCTAGTCTATAGTCTAGTCTATAGTCTAGTCTATAGTCTAGTCTATAGTCTAGTCGATAGTCTAGTCTATAGTCTAGTCTAGTCTAGTCTATAGTCTAGTCTATAGTCTAGTCTATAGTCTAGTCTATAGTCTAGTCTATAGTCTAGTCTATAGTCTAGTCTATAGTCTAGTCTATAGTCTAGTCTATAGTCTAGTCTATAGTCTAGTCTATAGTCTAGTCTATAGTCTAGTCTATAGTCTAGTCTATAGTCTAGTCTATAGTCTAGTCTATAGTCTAGTCTATAGTCTAGTCTATAGTCTAGTCTATAGTCTAGTCTATAGTCTAGTCTATAGTCTAGTCTATAGTCTAGCCTATAGTCTAGTCTATAGTCTAGTCTATAGTCTAGTCTATAGTCTAGTCTATAGTCTAGTCTATAGTCTAGTCTATAGTCTAGTCTATAGTCTAGTCTATAGTCGAGTCTATAGTCTAGTCTATAGTCTAGTCTATAGTCTAGTCTATAGTCTAGTCTATAGTCTAGTCTATAGTCTAGTCTATAGTCTAGTCTATAGTCTAGTCTATAGTCTAGTCTATAGTCTAGTCTATAGTCTAGTCTATAGTCTAGTCTATAGTCTAGTCTATAGTCTAGTCTATAGTCTAGTCTATAGTCTAGTCTATAGTCTAGTCTACATTCTACTCTATAGTCTAGTCTACAGTCTATTCTATAGTAAAATACTCCGTTTATTATAAATTACTACTGGTTTAAAATTGCAATTTTCCATGCCTGATTCATGTCTATTTTGTTAGTAAATTTTTTATTAGCCTTCCATTCCAACAACAGAATTTCAGTTACTTACTAACAATGACACTTAAATTCCATTAGTTTTTAGGCTTCTAGTAGTAAGTACGAGTAATACTCGTGTAGTAATAATATTTGAAACGTGATGTTTTTGGGAAATGTTTTCTTTTTTTGAGGAGGTTGAGAGATGGTCGGAAGGATGGATAGTGAAAGAAAATTTTTCTATAATTAGTTAGTTGTTTGTTAAAGTTAAATAAAGTGAGTAATTTAAAAAAAAATTTGGCATTGATTTAATTTTAGTTTCGAAGACTCCAGCAATGGCTACATAGTAAACATATATTACAATTTTAATTCATCTTTTAACACAGAGATATCAATGAAGGCAAGTTACTTACTACGCTTCGCTACAAATAAGTACTTAAATAAGTTATGTTTTAGAAACAAGTAGTTAAAAGGTTATTTAGTCACATTATTAGAATATTTAAAAGTAACGCCGACAGTATGTAGTAATCATTGAAAAGTGAGTTGACGTATAAGTCCTAGTCCTTTACCAAGTTATTGCTGGTAATTCATTTTCCCTGCTATGAAACGCATAAACTTTAAAGAAATTTATGTAAAATTTTGCATGTTATTACATGTGTTTAACTTTATCTTTTTACATTCATATTTTGATAAAGTAAATGTTTTTTGATTTTTATTCATTGTTTTATGGTCATGTACTGATTGATATCGATCAATATAACAAGTCATTATTATTATTGATCTTAATTTTTTTTATTTAACATTTATTTCATAGCATTTACGCTTTTAAAACTGTAGCTCCACACATTTATGTAATTTTTATTTTTTCTGACGTTTATGGCCAATGTAACTGTTTATGGTCAAAATAAAAAAACTTATACTGGTAACTGGATTTTGTTAAATAAACGTGAAAACGTAAAACACGAAAATTATAAATAAAGGTTAAAATAACACTTGAAATTGAGCTAAACTGGTGATACCATAAATACAAACTGAAATAAATATATCTCTGGTTTTCAGATTGTAAACCAAAAGACAGGTTCAAAATACTTGAGTATTAAATTGAAAACATGTATGTATGTGTTTTAACAGTTTCTTTCGTTTTAATTATAGTGGGGTGTTTCGTTTTAATTTTTTTTTTTACAAATTTAGAATGTTTTTTATTGCGTTTCTTAAGTATTGTTTAATAATTTGCTTAAATTTTGGTTTTTAATTAAGTTTAATTTAATTAATTTAAGTTTCTTTTTGTTTTAATGATTTTGTGGTAATCTTTTCATTTATTTATAGTATTTTTAATTAGTTTTTTATTAAGCTAACAAGTTGTAATTTATTGCAAGACTCTTAAGGGGCAAAGGGGGGAAAAAATAAAGAACGGGAGGGGAAAGCAGCAGAAGAGCGGGAGGGGAGGGAGGAGGGGGGGGAAGAGGGGGAAAAGGGAGAAAGGGAAGGAGGAAACGGACGAGGGGGAGAACGCGAAAGGAGGGAGAAACGGGAAAGGAAGGGGGAGGGGGCGCCCACACAGACAAAAACAGGGAGCGAACGAACACGAACGAACGAACGGAAACGAACGAACGAACGAACGAACGAAGAACGAACGAAGAACGAACGAACGAACGAACGAACGAACGAACGAACGAACGAACGAAGAACGAACGAACGAACGAACGAACGAACGAACGAACGAACGAACGAACGAACGAACGAACGAACGAAACGAACGAACGAACGAACGAAAACGAACGAACGAACGAACGAAGAACGAAGAAACGAACGAACGAACGAACGAACGAACGAACGAACGACAACAACGAACGAACAACGAACGAACGAACGAACGAACGAACGAAAAGAACGAACGAACGAACGAACGAACGAACAACGAACGAACGAACGAACGAACGAACGAAACGAACGAAACGAACGAACGAACGAACGAACGAAACGAACGAACGAACGAACGAACGAACGAACGAACGAACGAACGAACGAAACGAACGAACGAACGAACGAACGAACGAACGAACGAACGAACGAACGAACGAAACGAACGAACGAACGAACGAACGAACGAACGAACGAACGAACGAACGAACGAACGAACGAACGAACGAACGAACGAAACGAACGAACGAACGAACGAACGAACGAACGAACGAACGAACGAACAACGAACGAACGAACGAACGAACGAAAGAACGAACGAACGAACGACGAACGAACGAACGAACGAACGAACGAACGAACGAACGAACGACGAACGAACGAACGAACGAACGAACGAACGAAAACGAAACGAACGAACGAACGAACGAAACGAACGAACGAACGAACGAAACGAACGAACGAACGAACGAGAACGAACGAACGAACGAACGAACGAACGAACGAACGAACGAAACGAACGAACGAACGAACGAACGAAACGAACGAACGAACGAACGAAACGAACGAAACGAACGAACGAACGAACGAACGAACAACGAACGAACGAACGAAGAACGAACGAACGAACGAACGAACGAACGAAACGAACGAACGAACAAAACGAACGAACGAACGAACGAACGAACGAACGAACGAACGAACGACTAACGAAGAACGAACGAACGAAACGAACGAACGAACGAACGAACGAACGAACGAAAAGAACGACAACGAACGAACGAACGAACGAACGAACGAACGAACGAACGAACGAACGAACGAACGAACGAACGAACGAACGAACGAACGAACGAAACGAACGAACGAACTAACGAACGAACGAAAGAACGAAACGAACGAACGAAACGAACGAACGAACGAACGAACGAACGAACGAACGAACTAACGAACGAACGAACGAACGAACGAACGAACGAACGAACTAACTAACGAACGAACGAACGAACAAACTAACGAACTAACTAACTAACGAACTAACTAACTAACTAACGAACTACTAACTAATAACAAAACTAACTAACTAACTACTAACTAACTAACTACTAACTAACTAACAACTAACTAACTAACAACTAACTAACTAACTAACTAACTAACTAACTAACTAACTAACAAACTAACTAACTAACAAACTAACTAACTAAACTAACTCACTAACTAACTAACTGCTATCTCTGACTTTAAAAGATTTTAAAGAAATTATGTCACGCAAACGCCTTAGTTCATATGGTCTGATGTGTTGTGGCTTGGTCCATTCCACACTGCAAAAATTATTGGAGTAGATGGCCCATTTA